>NC_048593.1:45470116-45567616 GCF_013265735.2 Oncorhynchus mykiss
TATGGGTTCTGATGGGGGGTAGGACAGTTAAACTAAGCTCACATTATGGGTTCTGATGGGGGGTAGGACAGTTGAACTAAGCTCACATTATGGGTTCTGATGGGGGGTAGGACAGTTAAACTAAGCTCACATTTTGGGTTCTGATGGGGGGTAGGACAGTTGAACTAAGCTCACATTATGGGTTCTGATGGGGGGTAGGACAGTTAAACTAAGCTCACATTATGGGTTCTGATGGGGGGGGGGGGGGGGGTAGGACAGTTAAACTAAGCTCACATTTTGGGTTCTGATGGGGGGTAGGACAGTTGAACTAAGCTCACATTATGGGTTCTGATGGGGGGTAGGACAGTTAAACTAAGCTCACATTTTGGGTTCTGATGGGGGGGGGGGGGGGGGGGGGGGGGGTAGGACAGTTAAACTGAAGTCATGAGGCATTTGATTTGGCATTTAGATGTTAGACTCTCCAAAAGTCAATGGGGTAGACTACACATACACTTAATGTACAAGTCTAAAAAACGGATGAAGTAACTGCTTCGGTCCATTTCCAGTGAATTGAAATGTTTTCTTGAACAAACCTCATTGACAACAATACAATAAGACTCTCAGCTCCTTGAATTTTAATACATCTCTCCAGCTCACTGAGTCGGAATGGACCCCAACCCTTCTCGGAGTGGTAGAAGAAGCATTTTCTCCATCGCCAAGGTCGACTCAACTCCTAAAATAATATTTACCGTCTTAACAGTAGAAATGTACAAAGAGGGTGTGGACAGTGCCAGCTAGACTTTGGCCTGCGCTAGATAACATTATATGGCTCTCATAATTCACCTAGATTCACAGCCGTATACACCCCCCCACACACAATGACATTCTAGACGATTCTGTGCTTCCAACTTTGTGGCAACAGTTTGGGGAAGGTCCTTTCCTGTTTCAGCATTTACAATGCCCCCGTGCACAAAGAGAGGTCCGTACAGAAATGGTTTGTTGAAATCGATGTGGAAGAACTTGACTGGCCTGCACAGAGCCCTGACCTCAACCCCATCGAACACTTTGGGATTATTTGGACCGCCGACTGCGAGCCAGGCCTAATCACCCCCAACATCAGTGCCTGACCTCACTAATGCTCTTGTGGCTGAATGGAAGCAAGTCCCCGCAGCAATGTTCCAACATCTAGTGGAAAGCCTTCCCAGAAGAGTGGAGGCTGTTATAGCAGCAAAGTTCCAACATCTAGTGGAAAGCCTTCCCAGAAGAGTGGAGGCTGTTATAGCAGCAAAGTTCCAACATCTAGTGGAAAGCCTTCCCAGAAGAGTGGAAGCTCTCAATACAGAAACAGGAGATAGACTAGCATCATAAACCATGACTGTTTACTAAATGCTGTTATAAAACAGAGGACTTCGGCCACTGTTATACTAATGACGTGATAAAAGACCTAATGGAAAATCTACCTGTAACAAGTAGTAGATATGGCTTGTAACCTGTATATCAGCCACTCTGTGTGAGGCCCAAATGGTACCCTTTAGAGTGTACTACTTGTGACTAGGTCACATGGGTATAGAGGTGCCCTATCTAGCCAATAGGGTGCCAGTTGTGACAAACTCCATGTATGGTATATAGTCTGAATAATTGTGCCTCTGATACAGTACTATAGACTGACCCATCTACTGATACAGTACTACAGACTGACCCATCTACTGATACAGTACTACAGACTGACCCATCTACTGATACAGTACTACAGACTGACCCATCTACTGATACAGTACTACAGGCTGACCCATCTACTGATACAGTACTACAGACTGATCCATCTACTGATACAGTACTACAGACTGATCCATCTACTGATACAGTACTACAGGCTGACCCATCTACTGATACAGTACTACAGGCTGACCCATTTACTGATACAGTACTACAGACTGACCCATCTACTGATACAGTACTACAGACTGACCCATCTACTGATACAGTACTACAGGCTGACCCATCCACACAATAACTGATTGTAGGGAGGTTCATGAAATGAGTTTCCATGGCCGAGCAGCCTCACACAAGCCTAAGTGAGTGATGAACCACGCTTCACCACCTGGCAGACAAATCTGGGTTTGGCGGATGCCAGGAGAACGCTACCTGCTCGAATGCATAGTGTCCACTGTAAAGTTTGGTGGAGGAGGAATAATGGTCTGGGGCTGTTTTTCATGGTTCGGGCCCCTTAGTTCCAGTGAAGGGAAATCTTAACGCTACAACATACAATGACATTCTAGATGATTCTGTGCTTCCAACTTTATGGCAACAGTTTGGGGAAGGTCCTTTCCTGTTTCAGCATGACAATGCCCCCGTGCACAAAGAGAGGTCCATACAGAAATAGTTTGTCGATATGGAAGAACTTGACTGGCCTGCTACGAGGCCTGACCTCAACCCCATCGAACACCTTTGGGATTAATTGGAACGCTGACTGTGAGTGAGGACTAATCGCCCAACATCAGTGCCTGACCTCACTAATGCTCTTGTGGCTGAATGGAAGCAAGTCCCAGCAGCAATGTTTCAATATCTAGTGGAAAGCCTTCCCAGAAGAGTGGAGGCTGTTATAGCAGCAATGTTCCAACATCTAGTGGAAAGCCTTCCCAGAAGAGTGGAGGCTGTTATAGCAGCAATGTTCCAACATCTAGTGGAAAGCCTTCCCAGAAGAGTGGAGGCTGTTATAGCTACAATGTTCCAACATCTAGTGGAAAGCCTTCCCAGAAGAGTGGAGGCTGTTATAGCAGCAATGTTCCAACATCTAGTGGAAAACCTTCCCAGAAGAGTGGAGGCTGTTATAGCAGCAATGTTCCTACATCTAGTGGAAAGCCTTCCCAGAAGAGTGGAGGCTGTTATAGCGGCAAAGGGGGGGGACCAACTCCGTATTAATGCCCATGATTTTGGAATGACCAGAGTTGGACCAGAGTTTTGAGATGAAGGTTTTATCTATAGCAGCAAGGGACATTTTCATTTTTCACATTCTCCAAATGTATTCATCTAGAAAATGTCATCACATTCTCCAACTGTATTCATCTAGAAAATGTAAATCACATTTTTTAATCGGTTACAATGCTGACGTACGTACAAACTGGCATGCATGCTTAGGGATGCAGGCAGACAGGCAATCATACATACTGCATGATTCTCTCTCTCTCACTCTCTCTCTCTCTCGCTCTCACTCTCTGTCTCTCACTCTCAGTCTCTCAGTCTCTCACTCTCTGTCTCTGTCTCTCTCTCTCTCTCTCTCTCTCTCTGTCTCTCTCTCTCACTCACTCACTCTCTCTCTCTCTCCCTCTCTCTCTCTCACCCAGGCTGGAAGTTGGAGCTGAAGGCAGAGGCAAAGCCAGGTAGAACGGGAGAGGAGGACGGGACTCCTGCTGCCACGGACGCCGCCGAATGGAGAGGGGCTACGGTTGCTACGGACACCCCGGCACCCATGAAGGAAGACAGGACGGGGCTCCCCGCCCCAGGTCCTCCTGAACCTCCAAATCCTGAGAACCCCCCTGGACTGGGCCCTGGAACCAACCCCGGGAAGATAGATGGGGTGGTGGTCAGACCCATCCCAAAGGGAGAGGCTCCACTTGTGGCTACGCTGTGAGACAGGCCTGGGTAGGCCATGGAGGTCTGGGGGTGGGAGGTAGGGGTCATGGAGGACAGAGAGGAGGATGGAGGGAAGGGTGAAGAGGAGGACAGGGAGGAGGGGAAGGGGGAGAGGCCGGGGTAGTGAGGGGGAGCCGGGCTGGAGGAGAGGGCCTGGAGGCTGGCCATAGCAGCAGGGCTGGGTAGGGAGCCCTGGGGAGAAGAAGAGGGGTGGGACAGACCCAGGGAGCGCGCTAAGGCCGCTGATCCGCCAGGCATCACCAGAGAGCTGAGGGAGGGAGTCCCCGCACGTGAAGGGCCTTTAAAGGCAGAGGGGACTGGGCTGTTACTGCCACTGCCTGTCCCCCCTCCTGTTCTAGCCAGTGGGCCGCGGTGCTGCTCGCTGTAGAAGGATGCTTGGGCCTGGCCGGACAGGGCTGGGGAGGGCTTGGGGCTGGGGGCCGAGGAAGAGGAGGGAGGATAGCTGCGGATCACCGACCCAGACGGGGTGGTCTGGTATGCGGGCAGGCCAGGGAAGGCAGGGCCTGTCTGGGGGTTATACTGCGGAAGGCCCATGGAGGTACCCTGAGGGAGAGGGTCAGGGAGGGGGGTCCTTGGGGTAGGGGTGTCTGACCGAGAGGCACCGGCATGGAAGGGAGAGGGGGAGAACGCCCCTGGGTGGTGGGGACCGGGGGTGCCACAGGGGGTAGCTGAGGGGGTGTGGGCCTTAATGACGGAGGGGGTGGTGGGGGGCAGATGGGGGGAACCGGATGGGAGGGGACCCCCTTTGATGACGGAGGGAGAGGGGGCGGGGGAGGGAGAGGGGGCTAGAGGGTTCTGGGAGGGGACCTTACCAGGGAACACAGGGGTGATGGGGGTGGTGGGAGTGGGGTGAGAGGGGGAGGGCACGGGAGGGACTGTGGGGGAGCCGAGGGGAGATGGGAGGGCTGTGGAGTTGACACCTGTGACAGGGTGCTGTTGTTGATTGGCAGGTCTGGCGTAGCCTGGAAACAGAGTAAGACATCCAGATTAATAACACAGTTAGCCTGGTACCAGATATTTGTTTTTGTGCCAACATTCCACTCCGTGGTATGGATTTCAGGAAACAAGACAACTAGCCTGGTCCCAGATGTGTTTGACAATGACAGCAATTGGAGTCGGCAAGACAACACAAACAGATCTGGGACCAGGCTAGAAGACAACTCCTAACAGTAGGCTATCATGTTCCATTTTCTTTTACCTATATTTATTGTGCATTAAAAGTGAGAGAGAGAGTGTGAGCAAGCAGCAAGCAAGCCAGAACACTAGCAACCGTAGCCTAGCAACCCCCCTTCAGCCAGCAAGCCAGAACGCTAGCAACCGTAGCCTAGCAACTCCCCTTCAGCCAGCAAGCCAGAACGCTAGCAACCGTAGCCTAGCAACCCCCCTTCAGCCAGCAAGCCAGAACGCTAGCAACCGTAGCCTAGCAACCCCCCTTCAGCCAGCAAGCCAGAACGCTAGCAACCGTAGCCTAGCAACCCCCCTTCAGCCAGCAAGCCAGAACGCTAGCAACCGTAGCCTAGCAACCCCCCTTCAGCAAGCCAGAACCGCAGGGGACAGTGACGTGAGACCCTAGTCAGAAGTAATTCACTATATAGGGAATAGGGAGACATTTGGGACCTCTATTTTTTATAGGGCCCTATAAAATACGCCTTGTGGAGAACGAGGACTGAATCACAGAATCCAGACCAAAAAAAAAATGAATTGAGGCCTTGTCTCAGGATGGTAAGTTGGTGGTTGAAGATATCCCTCTAGTGGTGTGGGGGCTGTGCTTTGGCAAAGTGGGTGGGGTTATATCCTTCCTGTTTGGCTCTGTCCGGGGGTATCATCGGATGGGGCCACAGTGTCTCCTGACCCCTCCTGTCTCAGCCTCCAGTATTTATGCTGCAGTAGTTTGTGTCGGGGCGCTAGGGTCAGTTTGTTATATCTGGAGTACTTCTCCTGTCTTATCCGGTGTCCTGTGTGAATTTAAGTATGCTCTCTCTAATTCTCTCTTTCTTTCTCTCTCTCGGAGGACCTGAGCCCGAGGACCATGCCTCAGCACTACCTGGCCTGATGACTCCTTGCTGTCCCCAGTCCACCTGGCCGTGCTGCTGCTCCAGTTTCAACTGTTCTGCCTGCGGCTATGGAACCTGTTCACAGGACGTGCTACCTGTCCCAGACCTGCTGTTTTCAACTCTCTAGAGACAGCAGGAGCGATAGAGATACTCTTAATGATCGGCTATGAAAAGCCAACTGACATTTACTCCTGAGGTGCTGACCTGTTGCACCCTCGACAACTACTGTGATTATTATTATTTGACCATGCTGGTCATCTATGAACATTTGAACATCTTGGCCATATTCTGTTATACTCTCCACCCGGCACAGCCAGAAGAGGACTGGCCACCCCACATAGCCTGGTTCCTCTCTAGGTTTCTTCCTAGGTTCTGGCCTTTCTAGGGAGTTTTTCCTAGCCACCGTGCTTCTACACCTGCATTGCTTGCTGTTTGGGGTTTTAGGCTGGGTTTCTGTACAGCACTTTGAGATATCAGCTGATGTACGAAGGGCTTTATAAATAAATTTGATTTGATTAAAAATGCATTGAACTAAGCAGGAAACCAACTAGACCTATTGAACTAAGCAGTAAACCAACTAGACCTATTGAACTAAGCAGGAAACCAACTAGACCTATTGAACTAAGCAGTAAACCAACTGAATGTATTGAACTAAGCAGGAAACCAACTAGACCTATTGAACTAAGCAGGAAACCAACTAGACCTATTGAACTAAGTAGGAAACCAACTAGACCTATTGAACTAAGCAGGAAACCAACTAGACCTATTGAACTAAGCAGGAAACCAACTAGACGTATTGAACTAAGCAGGAAACCAACTAGACCTATTGAACTAAGCAGGAAACCAACTAGACCTATTGAACTAAGCAGGAAACCAACTAGACCTATTGAACTAAGCAGGAAACCAACTAGACCTATTGAACTAAGCAGGAAACCAACTAGACCTATTGAACTAAGCAGGAAACCAACTAGACGTATTGAACTAAGCAGGAAACCAACTGAATGTATTGAACTATCAAATGGAATCTGTCAAAAAAATTTAAATGATTTTAAAGGGCCCCACCTTGATTAAAGGGCCCTACCTTTAAAGGGCCCTACCTTTATTAAAGGGCCCTACCTTGATTAAAGGGCCCTACCTTTAAAGGGCCCTACCTTGATTAAAGGGCCCTACCTTGATTAAAGGGCCCTACCTTTAAAGGGCCCTACCTTTATTAAAGGGCCCTACCTTGATTAAAGGGCCCTACCTTGATTAAAGGGCCCTACCTTTAAAGGGCCCTACCTTGATTAAAGGGCCCTACCTTTAAAGGGCCCTACCTTTATTAAAGGGCCCTACCTTTAAAGGGCCCTACCTTTATTAAAGGGCCCTACCTTGATTAAAGGGCCCTACCTTGATTAAAGGGCCCTACCTTGATTAAAGGGCCCTACCTTTATTAAAGGGCCCTACCTTGATTAAAGGGCCCTACCTTGATTAAAGGGCCCTACCTTTAAAAGGCCCTACCTTTATTAAAGGGCCCTACCTTTAATAAAGGGCCCTACCTTTATTACCTACCTTTACCTTACTGAGATGAAGCAGAGGTGTTGTGCTCTAGGAACCAGTCAACAGTAAGACAAGCATACCTCTCAAATGGACCCATGATACCATGGGGCTCTGGTCTAAATTAGTGCACTATATAGGGAGTAGGGTGCCATAGGGCTCTGGTCTAAAGTAGTGCACTATATAGGGAATAGGGTGCCGTAGGGCTCTGGTCTAAAGTAGTGCACTATATAGGGAATAGGGTTCTATTTGGGACGCATACTGATGAGTAATGTGTAAACAGAGAGGTGAGGTCTAAGACACTGTGTCAACTGGTTAACCAATAACCTTCTATTAGAACAGGAAACAGAGAGGTGAGGTCTAAGACACTGTGTCAGCTACTTAACCAATAACCTTCTATTAGAACAGGAAACAGGAAACAGAGAGGTGAGGTCTCAGACACTGTGTCAGCTGGTTAACCAATAACCTTCTATTAGAACAGGAAACAGGAAACAGAGCGGTGAGGTCTCAGACACTGTGTCAGCTGGTTATTTCTCACTCTACCTAGCACAGTTTAGTGGCGGTGAAGCTGGTAACCATAGAGATGATTGGGATAATAGACAGACAGATCCAAGGATAGCTAGCTTCCTCTGAGAAGGGCAGGTAAGCCAGGAGGTTAGGCAGCAAGCTAAGAGAGATGCTCATTCTCACAGACAGACAAGACTTTCTCTCTGTCTCACACACCCCCAAGTCCCCTGGTCGTACCTGTGGGCTTGGTGCTGGCGCTGTAGGGTGGGGGGAGAACGCTGGCCGTTATGACCCCGCCCACTGATACCAGCCCTGCGTTGTTGTACCTACCTGAGACGCATGGTAACACATTAAC
This sequence comes from Oncorhynchus mykiss, assembly GCF_013265735.2. Taxonomy (NCBI): domain Eukaryota; kingdom Metazoa; phylum Chordata; class Actinopteri; order Salmoniformes; family Salmonidae; genus Oncorhynchus; species Oncorhynchus mykiss. Next base: position 45,478,199 of record NC_048593.1, read on the forward strand.
ACTGCTACACACACACACCCTACTGAACCATGCCAAGTCTGCAGTCTGAACTCAGATCATAGTGAGAGGAACAGAATAAAAAAAACGCTATACCACTCTCTCTTCCCTTTCCTGATCTCTCTTGTTATCTGTCACAGAAGAGGCACCGAGGTGAGGAGGTCTACGTTTAAAGGGCAAGAACAGACCAATAGGAACGTTGTCAGCGAGTGGTCGTCCAATCACCTCTCGCCACATTTTCTGTTCTTTTCACCGACAATTTGATTTGTTTTTATTGTTGGTCAACACCCAGCAGGTGATCTACTGCACACGGTCAATGGAGGTGGTCTGTGTTTAGTATTCAGGTGATCTACTGCACACGGTCAATGGAGGTGGTCTGTGTTTAGTATTCAGGTGATCTACTGCACACGGTCAATGGAGGTGGTCTGTGTTTAGTATTCAGGTGATCTACTGCACACGATCAATGGAGGTGGTCTGTGTTTAGTATTCAGGTGGTCTGTGTTTAGTATTCAGGTGATCTACTGCACACGGTCAATGGAGGTGGTCTGTGTTTAGTATTCAGGTGATCTACTGCACACGGTCAATGGAGGTGGTCTGTGTTTAGTATTCAGGTGATCTACTGCACACGGTCAATGGAGGTGGTCTGTGTTTAGTATTCAGGTGATCTACTGCACACGGTCAATGGAGGTGGTCTGTGTTTAGTATTCAGGTGATCTACTGCACACGGTCAATGGAGGTGGTCTGTGTTTAGTATTCAGGTGATCTACTGCACACGATCAATGGAGGTGGTCTGTGTTTAGTATTCAGGTGGTCTGTGTTTAGTATTCAGGTGATCTACTGCACACGGTCAATGGAGGTGGTCTGTGTTTAGTATTCAGGTGATCTACTGCACACGGTCAATGGAGGTGGTCTGTGTTTAGTATTCAGGTGGTCTGTGTTTAGTATTCAGGTGATCTACTGCACACGGTCAATGGAGGTGGTCTGTGTTTAGTATTCAGGTGATCTACTGCACACGGTCAATGGAGGTGGTCTGTGTTTAGTATTCAGGTGGTCTGTGTTTAGTATTCAGGTGATCTACTGCACACGGTCAATGGAGGTGGTCTGTGTTTAGTATTCAGGTGGTCTGTGTTTAGTATTCAGGTGATCTACTGCACACGGTCAATGGAGGTGGTCTGTGTTTAGTATTCAGGTGATCTACTGCACACGGTCAATGGAGGTGGTCTGTGTTTAGTATTCAGGTGATCTACTGCACACGGTCAATGGAGGTGGTCTGTGTTTAGTATTCAGGTGATCTACTGCACACGGTCAATGGAGGTGGTCTGTGTTTAGTATTCAGGTGATCTACTGCACACGGTCAATGGAGGTGGTCTGTGTTTAGTATTCAGGTGATCTACTGCACACGGTCAATGGAGGTGGTCTGTGTTTAGTATTCAGGTGATCTACTGCACACGATCAATGGAGGTGGTCTGTGTTTAGTATTCAGGTGATCTACTGCACACGGTCAATGGAGGTGGTCTGTGTTTAGTATTCAGGTGGTCTGTGTTTAGTATTCAGGTGATCTACTGCACACGGTCAATGGAGGTGGTCTGTGTTTAGTATTCAGGTGGTCTGTGTTTAGTATTCAGGTGATCTACTGCACACGGTCAATGGAGGTGGTCTGTGTTTAGTATTCAGGTGATCTACTGCACACGGTCAATGGAGGTGGTCTGTGTTTAGTATTCAGGTGATCTACTGCACACGGTCAATGGAGGTGGTCTGTGTTTAGTATTCAGGTAGTCTGTGTTCAGTATTCAGGTGGTCTGTGTTTAGTATTCAGGTGGTCTTACTCGGTGCGATGGTGGCGTGAGGTCTGCAGGGGGGAATGGGGTAGGGTACCGGCCGCTGAGGGTTGTAGGACGACGGAGACTGGAGGAGAGAGGAAGAAAAACAAACGTAATGATACTAAATTATTCACTGACCAATCAAAATAATGAATCTGACTCGCTGACCAATCAAAGTAATGAATCTGACTCACTGACCAATCAAAATAATGAATCTGACTCACTGACCAATCAAAATAATGAATCTGACTTCCTGAAGCAGAGTAGTTCGATTCAACTTTTGTCTTTTTTTAAATTTATTTTTTTACAATCATTTTGTAAATGGATCTTGTGAAAGGTGATCATTCATGTGTCTTCCCAAATGGTACCATATTCCCTACATAGTGAGCCCGGGTCAAAAATAATGCACTATAAAAAGGGAATTAGGGTGCCATTTTGGACTCGTTTCAGACTTGTTTTGAAATAAAGAGCTCCACCTAGTGGTTGAGAATGAAAGTACAGCCTGGTCCTTACTGGTTTGAAAGGTCCAATGATGCGGGCTGCGATGCCTTTCCCCTCGGTGTTGGCAGGGGTCTCCTCTCCCTCCTTCTTTGCAGGAGTTCCCTGACAGGAGAAATAGAAAACAAAATGGTTGTTGTGTCATCTCAATGACGATACCGTACTGACATTTATAAAAATGTTAAAATTAGGCCATCCAAAGTTGATTTACTTTTCAACGGATGCCACTCCTCACATTTCTCAGAAAATAAAATGCATCTGAAAAGTACCATAAAAAAAAATAAATGTCCTCGAGCATCAAGTAAGGATCCACAACTTCCTCTTTTATTTTGGAAACCGAACGGTGCCTCAGACTCACCTACGGCAAACTTTCAATGACGTTATCCCACTTTTTGAAACCAATGGGGTCTTGACGACGTCACTACTACGGAGTGATTTCAGTGCCAACAGAAATTGTATTTGAATTTTATACATATGAATTTGAATTAGGATATTGAATTTGAATTTAACATTTGTGAATGTTTAATTGCACAAATTGAACTTGTATTTCCTGTTTTGAAACTGAATTGAATGAATATTAAATTCAGTTTAAAAAATACCATTTCAATTTAATCTGATATTCAAATTCAATATTTAAATTGTCAATATGTTAAATATTGCATTCATTGTCTGTGTATCAAGTTTACAAACTATAGTTTCAAGTTAATCAACGTTTCAGAATATTCAACTTTTAATATGCATTCAGATTCAGTTTTTAAATTCTGATTCAAAACCAGAGACAACATCCTGGTACTTTGCCAGCCAGGAATGGTAGAGGAGGAGAACACATAGAATCAAACGGTCTCTGTGCTCAACAGAAGCTTCTGGCGGTTTCTGAAGCCAAAACGTGGCATGTTGAATTTAGTTTCTCCCTATGAATTTGGCTCTAGCGTTTGAACCCGCTTTGGCTAAAAGCTATTATGACCCAATTCCTGAAAGCTAAGTCTCCCTGGAGCATGGACGTGCCTTCTGTACCCCTCGATGAAGATTACAGGCTGCGTTAGAAGGGAGTGTCACAAAACACACAATTTGACCCCAATAAGAATATAGCTGAATAGCCCAGTCAAAGGATAGGCAATCCACTCCTTATTTAATCTTGCTCTTGTGACTGACTGGGTTCGAACCAGGTCTCCTGCATGTTACAAGACTGTGTTAGCCCACTGTGTTAGCCCACTGGGTTAGCCCACTGGGTTAGCCCACTGTGTTAGCCCACTGGGTTAGCCCACTTACAGTGCGGAAATGCAAATGAATTACTTAAAAATCATACAATGTGATTTTCTGGATTTTTGTTTTAGATTCCGTCTCTCACAGTTGAAGTGTACCTATGATAGAAATTACAGACCTCTACATGCTTTGTAAGTAGGAAAACCTGCAAAATCGGCAGTGTATCAAATACTTGTTCTTCCCCACTGTATCTAAAGCATATAGGTATAAGTTCAGGAAGCTCAGGTAAAAGACGATACGCTGCTTGTTTAACGAGTACCCCCCTGATTCAGCTCATACCGAGACTTGAACTCAGGACCTCTGACTCGGCAAACACACGTGACCGCCCTCCTGAAGCAATCCAACCCATCGTGCTATTAAAAAAAAGGCCTTCTTTAATTACGCAAGTGGTAACACTTCAGGCTGAGGAGTATCACGGATGTTCGTCTGTTACACCAAGTCTTTAAGGCCCAGCAAGGTTACTCATCAACAGAGCGTGGTTTGACTGAGACCTGAAGACGTGTTAGATGTGTTACGTTTCAAGTCTCCAGCAAGGGTAGTCATTAGATTAACATGTGTCTAACTGGGTTAAGACTAATAGAAATAAAAAATGTAAGAATTCAAATACAACTCCTGTTGGTACTGAAATCGCTCCATACACTAGGTGTTGAACTAAGGATACTATAGTATTTTTTTTTTTTACAAGCTGGTCTACTGACAGACAACGTGTGGCGGTGGCCACATTCATTTTCAATGAAGCCTAGGTTCCAGCTGGGGGGGGGGGGGGGGGGATCTGTAGCGCTCGTGGAAGCCGCTCAGCTGAAGCGTAGAAAATAGGGATTCTGTAAAATTGGGCTATTTTGAAAAAAACTATGTTGTGGGTGAAAATGTACTGGTCGCGGATTGCAGGTTTTTTGGGCTATTTCTATTTCCAAGTTGCACTGCTGCATAATAATGTAATAATAATGTTGACTATTATCTAGTCATTCCAGGGCTTTTCTTCATGTTGTCTATTATCTAGTCATTCCAGGGCTTTTCTTCATGTTGTCTATTATCTAGTCATTCCAGGGCTTTTCTTCATGTTGACTATTATCTAGTCATTCCAGGGCTTTTCTTCATGTTGTCTATTATCTAGTCATTCCAGGGCTTTTCTTCATGTTGACTATTATCTAGTCATTCCAGGGCTTTTCTTCATGTTGACTATTACCTAGTCATTCCAGGGCTTTTCTTCATTTGGACTATTACCTAGTCATTCCAGGGCTTTTCTTCATTTGGACTATTACCTAGTCATTCCAGGGCTTTTCTTCATGTTGACTATTATCTAGTCATTCCAGGGCTTTTCTTCATGTTGTCTATTATCTAGTCATTCCAGGGCTTTTCTTCATGTTGACTATTACCTAGTCATTCCAGGGCTTTTCTTCATGTTGTCTATTATCTAGTCATTCCAGGGCTTTTCTTCATGTTGACTATTATCTAGTCATTCCAGGGCTTTTCTTCATGTTGTCTATTATCTAGTCATTCCAGGGCTTTTCTTCATGTTGACTATTATCTAGTCATTCCAGGGCTTTTCTTCATGTTGTCTATTATCTAGTCATTCCAGGGCTTTTCTTCATGTTGACTATTATCTAGTCATTCCAGGGCTTTTCTTCATGTTGACTATTATCTAGTCATTCCAGGGCTTTTCTTCATGTTGACTATTACCTAGTCATTCCAGGGCTTTTCTTCATTTGGACTATTACCTAGTCATTCCAGGGCTTTTCTTCATGTTGACTATTATCTAGTCATTCCAGGGCTTTTCTTCATGTTGACTATTATCTAGTCATTCCAGGGCTTTTCTTCATGTTGACTATTATCTAGTCATTCCAGGGCTTTTCTTCATTTGGACTATTACCTACATTGTAGAGTAATAGTGATGACATCAACATTAAAAATCTCAATAACACATATGGAATCATGTAGTAACCAAAAAAGTGTTAAACAAATCAAAATATATTTTAGATTTTAGATGATTAAATATACTAACTAACCAAGTAGCTGATATGATCCATCAACTGATTAGATTTAGTCATTAGCACATTCAAGGATGTCCCAGCCTTCCGATATCGAGTATGGTTTAGGCCTATTCACTAGTAACGAAATCACGGAAGCAATCAGAACTAGTTCAATAAGAAATGCTTGCCTTGATGACAGCTTTGCACTCTTGGCATTCTCTCAACCAGCTTCAAGAGGAATGCTTTTCCAACAGTTTTGAAGGCGTACTGCCAAGTTCTCTAAAACAACGGTGGCTTATGGTAGAGAATTGAACATTAAATTCTCTGGCAACAGCTCTGGTGGACATTCCTGCAGTCAGCATGGCAACTGCACGCTCCCTCAAAACTTGAGACATCTGTTGCATTGTGTTGTGTGACACTACAGCACATTTTAGAGTGGTCTTTTTTTGTCCCCAGCACAAGGTGCACCTGTGTAATGATCATGCTGTTTAATCAGCTTGGCAAAGGAGAAATGCTCACAAACAGGGATGTAAATAACGTTAAGAGAAAAAAAAGCATTTTGTGTGTATGGAACATTTCTGGGATCCTTTATTTCAGCCCATGAAACATGGAACCAGCACTGCATGTTGCTTTCATATTTTTGTTCAGTATAGATGCACACACACACACACACACACACACACACGTTAGGTTATATTACTTACAGGGAAGGTGCCAGTGGTCTGGCTGGGCTTGCCTTTAGGGTAAGGGTTACCTGGGATCATCCCACATGAAGAGATCATGGCTACTGGAGCCTTGCAGCCCACCTTACACACCTAGAATACATTACGATGTAACATGACATAACACACCTAGAATACATGACATAACACACTTAGAATACATGACATAACACACCTGGAATACATGACATAACAGACCTAAAACACATGACATAACACACCTAGAATACAGTACGCCATAACATGACACACCTAGAATACATTATGACATAACATGACACACCTAGAATACATTATGACATAACACACCTAGAATACATTATGACATAACACACCTAGAATACAGTGTGCCATAACACACCTAGAATACATTACGACATAACACAACTAGAATACATAACATAACACACCTAGAATACAGTGTGCCATAACACACCTAGAATACATGACATAAAACACCTAGAATACATGACATAACACACCTAGAATACATTATGCCATAACATGACATAACACACCTAGAATACATGACATTACACACCTAGAATACAGTGTGCCATAACACACCTAGAATACATTATGACATAACACACCTATAATACATTATGACATAACATGACATAACACACCTAGAATACATAACATTACACAACTAGAACAGATCACAACACAACACAGCTAGAGCAGTACAGGACAGTGTGTGAGTTACCTGCTCTAGGATCCTGCGGGCTCGTTTCTTCTCAGACAGGTGAATACGGAACAGGTCCTCTACGGGACGGTAGTTCTGGGCATCCGAGATGTTCCTGGCAGAAGAACACAACCCACCGGGGTTGTTAATTAACCAATCAATCTGCCAATCAATCAACTAACTAATCGAGTAGCTGTTGTGATCCATCAACTGATTCGATTTTAAGTCGTTAGCACATTCAAGCGCAAGCAATTCAAGGATGTCCCAGCCTTCCTATATCAAGTAAGGTTTAGGCTCTATTCACTAGTAACGAAATCACGGAAGCAAATCAGAACTAGTCCATGAAGAAATGCTTGTTTTTGTTTTTCTGTTGCAGAATGTTTTTGCTACAGTGTCTACTAATGAATACAGCCCAGATGTAGAGTTACTCAGAACACATTCAGTATGAGGATCTAGAACACATACAGTATGAGGATCTAGAACACATTCAGTATGAGGATCTAGAACACATACAGTATGAGGATCTAGAACACATTCAGTATGAGGATCTAGAACACATACAGTATGAGGATCTAGAACACATACAGTATGAGGATCTAGAACACATTCAGTATGAGGATCTAGAACACATTCAGTATGAGGATCTAGAACACATACAGTATGAGGATCTAGAACACATACAGTATGAGGATCTAGAACACATTCAGTATGAGGATCTGGAACACATACAGTATGAGGATCTGGAACACATACAGTATGAGGATCTAGAACACATTCAGTATGAGGATCTAGAACACATTCAGTATGAGGATCTAGAACACATTCAGTATGAGGATCTAGAACACATTCAGTATGAGGATCTAGAACACATACAGTATGAGGATCTAGAACACATACAGTATGAGGATCTGGAACACATACAGTATGAGGATCTGGAACACATACAGTATGAGGATCTAGAACACATACAGTATGAGGATCTAGAACACATTCAGTATGAGGATCTAGAACACATTCAGTATGAGGATCTAGAACACACGTTTGTTGGTTCTTCTATACTTCTGGGGCCCTAAACCCCCTCAACGTCCCCACAAGGATAGTACAACAAATAACATTCACCCTTGTGGGGACAATTCCCAAGTACCCATGGGGGAAAAAGGCTACTTTAAGCTTAGGGTGTCTACTAATGAATACAGCCCAGATGTAGAGTTACTCAGAACACATTCAGTATGAGGATCTAGAACACATACAGTATGAGGATCTAGAACACATTCAGTATGAGGATCTAGAACACATACAGTATGAGGATCTAGAACACATTCAGTATGAGGATCTAGAACACATACAGTATGAGGATCTAGAACACATACAGTATGAGGATCTAGAACACATTCAGTATGAGGATCTAGAACACATTCAGTATGAGGATCTAGAACACATACAGTATGAGGATCTAGAACACATACAGTATGAGGATCTAGAACACATTCAGTATGAGGATCTGGAACACATACAGTATGAGGATCTGGAACACATACAGTATGAGGATCTAGAACACATTCAGTATGAGGATCTAGAACACATTCAGTATGAGGATCTAGAACACATTCAGTATGAGGATCTAGAACACATTCAGTATGAGGATCTAGAACACATACAGTATGAGGATCTAGAACACATACAGTATGAGGATCTGGAACACATACAGTATGAGGATCTGGAACACATACAGTATGAGGATCTAGAACACATACAGTATGAGGATCTAGAACACATTCAGTATGAGGATCTAGAACACATTCAGTATGAGGATCTAGAACACACGTTTGTTGGTTCTTCTATACTTCTGGGGCCCTAAACCCCCTCAACGTCCCCACAAGGATAGTACAACAAATAACATTCACCCTTGTGGGGACAATTCCCAAGTACCCATGGGGGAAAAAGGCTACTTTAAGCTTAGGGGTTACAATTAGGGTTAGGGTAAGGGGTTAGTGGTTAGATTTAGGGTTCGGGTTCAGGTTATGAAAAATAGGATTTAGAATGGAAATAAATGGTCCCCACGAGGATAGAATAACATAACATGTGTGTGTGTGTGTGTGTGTGTCAGGGTTTACGTTCGCTGGTAAAAGTTATAACTTTTTTGTTGCTAAATAAAATTGGCACCGGCAAACTGTCAGAAAAAGTATATATTATACATATAAATATATATAACATTTCTAAATAATGCCTTTTTTTTTTTTAGCCTATTCAATAAATGCATTTGTTATCGGTCTATAGGTTAATTAGCTAAATTGAGTGGAATTAAGTTTGTACAGTATATTCGTTATGTATCTTATTTATCACACGTACACAGATACAGAGACTATATCAGTTTCAAAAAACCTTTGAAATTGTTGCATTTATATTTCTGTTCGGTAATACTGTCACTGAACACACTGTTAATATTATGAATTACCATAATCTAACTGTTCTGTTAATATGAATTACCATAATCGAACTGTTCTGTTAATGTGAATTACCATAATCTAACTGTCCTGTTAATATGAATTACCATAATGTAAATGTTATGTTAATATGAATTACCATAATCTAACTGTTCTGTTAATATGAATTACCATAATCTAACTGTTCTGTTAATATGAATTACCATAATCTAACTGTTCTGTTAATATGAATTACCATAATCTAAATGTTATGTTAATATGAATTACCATAATCTAACTGTTCTGTTAATATGAATTACCATAATCTAACTGTTCTGTTAATATGAATTACCATAATCTAACTGTTCTGTTAATATGAATTACCATAATCTAACTGTTCTGTTAATATGAATTACCATAATCTAACTGTTCTGTTAATATGAATTACCATAATCTAACTGTTCTGTTAATGTGAATTACCATAATGTAAATGTTATGTTAATATGAATTACCATAATCTAACTGTTCTGTTAATATGAATTACCATAATCTAACTGTTCTGTTAATACGAATTACCATAATCTAACTGTTCTGTTAATATGAATTACCATAATCTAACTGTTCTGTTAATGTGAATTACCATAATCTAACTGTCCTGTTAATGTGAATTACCATAATCTAACTGTCCTGTTAATATGAATTACCATAATCTAACTGTTCTGTTAATATGAATTACCATAATCTAACTGTTCTGTTAATATGAATTACCATAATCTAACTGTTATGTTAATATGAATTAACATAATGTAAATGTTATGTTAATATGAATTACCATAATCTAACTGTTCTGTTAATATGAATTACCATAATCTAACTGTTCTGTTAATATGAATTACCATAATCTAACTGTTCTGTTAATATGAATTACCATAATCTAAATGTTATGTTAATATGAATTACCATAATCTAACTGTTCTGTTAATATGAATTACCATAATCTAACTGTTCTGTTAATATGAATTACCATAATCTAACTCTTCTGTTAATGTGAATTAACATAATGTAAAATGTGATTTCGGTCATTCTGAGCACCGTGGGTGGACGCCCTAATCAGGTTAGTGGGTGGACGCCCTAATCAGGTTAGTGGGTGGACGCCCTAATCAGGTTAGTGGGTGGACGCCCTAATCAGGTTAGTGGGTGGACTCCCTAATCAGGTTAGTGGGTGGACGCCCTAATCAGGTTAGTGGGTGGACGCCCTAATCAGGTTAGTGGGTGGACTCCCTAATCAGGTTAGTGGGTGGACGCCCTAATCAGGTTAGTGGGTGGACTCCCTAATCAGGTTAGTGGGTGGACTCCCTAATCAGGTTAGTGGGTGGACTCCCTAATCAGGTTAGTGGGTGGACTCCCTAATCAGGTTAGTGGGTGGACTCCCTAATCAAGTTAGTGGGTGGACTCCCTAATCAGGTTAGTGGGTGGACGCCCTAATCAGGTTAGTGGGTGGACGCCCTAATCAGGTTAGTGGGTGGACTCCCTAATCAGGTTAGTGGGTGGACTCCCTAATCAGGTTAGTGGGTGGACGCCCTAATCAGGTTAGTGGGTGGACGCCCTAATCAGGTTAGTGGGTGGACGCCCTAATCAGGTTAGTGGGTGGACGCCCCAATCAGGTTAGTGGGTGGACGCCCCAATCAGGTTAGTGGGTGGACTCCCTAATCAGGTTAGTGGGTGGACTCCCTAATCAGGTTAGTGGGTGGACGCCCTAATCAGGTTAGTGGGTGGACGCCCTAATCAGGTTAGTGGGTGGACGCCCCAATCAGGTTAGTGGGTGGACGCCCCAGTCAGGTTAGTGGGTGGACGCCCCAGTCAGGTTAGTGGGTGGACGCCCTAATCAGGTTAGTTGGTGGACGCCCCAATCAGGTTAGTGGGTGGACGCCCCAGTCAGGTTAGTGGGTGGACGCCCCAGTCAGGTTAGTGGGTGGACTCCCTAATCAGGTTAGTGGGTAGACGCCCTAATCAGGTTAGTGGGTGGACGCCCTAATCAGGTTAGTGGGTGGACGCCCTAATCAGGTTAGTGGGTGGACGCCCTAATCAGGTTAGTGGGTGGACGCCCTAATCAGGTTAGTGGGTGGACGCCCTAATCAGGTTAGTGGGTGGACGCCCCAGTCAGGTTAGTGGGTGGACGCCCCAGTCAGGTTAGTGGGTGGACTCCCTAATCAGGTTAGTGGGTGGACGCCCCAATCAGGTTAGTGGGTGGACGCCCTAATCAGGTTAGTGGGTGGACGCCCCAGTCAGGTTAGTGGGTGGACTCCCTAATCAGGTTAGTGGGTGGACGCCCCAATCAGGTTAGTGGGTGGACGCCCTAATCAGGTTAGTGGGTGGACGCCCTAATCAGGTTAGTGGGTGGACGCCCTAATCAGGTTAGTGGATGGACTCCCTAATCAGGTTAGTGGGTGGACGCCCTAATCAGGTTAGTGGATGGACGCCCTAATCAGGTTAGTGGGTGGACGCCCTAATCAGGTTAGTGGGTGGACGCCCCAATCAGGTTAGTGGGTGGACTCCCTAATCAGGTTACACACCCAATGCATATGGGTCCGGTAAATTTCTAAAATGTCTGGCATCACATTTTCCAAAAGGAAACTCTGTTGTGTGTGTGTGTGTGTGTGTGTAAAGTAGAGTTACTCACAGAGCTATGAGTTCCAGAACCACCAGTCGGTCCTTAGAGAAGGTAAAACAGTTGAGGATGTTGGCCACTTTGGTAGTGGGGATGGCAACCATTTTCTGGAAGAAACACACAAAGAGTCAAAGTTTAATCAAAACATGCAGGCCAGTATTTAGCTAAATAGCCACATAGTCACAAAAAGGGTGGGGATAGTTGTGATCTCAGTAATTATCTACCCATTTTCAGACCGCCTTGTCTTCCTTCCACTGTTGCTTTTCATGCCCAAAATTACATTTTAAAAAGCAGCATGTCCACTGGTTACGTCTGCCATGTGCTGTTGCAACATTCTGATTGGTCAAGAGAGTCAAGCATTTTATTATTATTTTAAAAACTTTTTTTTTTCTTTCTTTTTTTTTCTTCCCCCCCATAAAATTCAGGATGTCACATGTCCATCTCTAGTTTAGAGATCTTTGTTGCTTGTGTGTAGAAGTAGAGGAATTGCCACACTTCGGTGAATTAACGGTTTTCAAGAAGTTAAAGGATGACTGACAGAGTCTGCCATAGTGCTCAGGTTTAGAGGATGACTGACAGAGTCTGCCATAGTGCTCAGGTTTAGAGGATGACTGACAAGTCTGCCATAGTGCTCAAGTTTAGAGGAACACTGACAGTCTGCCATAGTGCTCAGGTTTAGAGGATGACTGACAAGTCTGCCATAGTGCTCAGGTTTAGAGGATGACTGACAAGAGTCTGCCATAGTGCTCAGGTTTAGAGGATGACTGACAGAGTCTGCCATAGTGCTCAGGTTTAGAGGATGACTGACAGAGTCTGCCATAGTGCTCAAGTTTCAAGGAACACTGACAGTCTGCCATAGTGCTCAGGTTTAGAGGATGACTGACAAGTCTGCCATAGTGCTCAGGTGTAGAGGATGACTGACAAGTCTGCCATAGTGCTCAGGTTTAGAGGATGACTAACAAGAGTCTGCCATAGTGCTCAAGTTTAGAGGAACACTGACAGTCTGCCATAGTGCTCAGGTTTAGAGGATGACTGACAAGTCTGCCATAGTGCTCAGGTGTAGAGGATGACTGACAAGTCTGCCATAGTGCTCAGGTTTAGAGGATGACTGACAAGAGTCTGCCATAGTGCTCAGGTTTAGAGGATGACTGACAAGTCTGCCATAGTGCTCAAGTTTAGAGGAACACTGACAGTCTGCCATAGTGCTCAGGTTTAGAGGATGACTGACAAGTCTGCCATAGTGCTCAGGTGTAGAGGATGACTGACAAGTCTGCCATAGTGCTCAGGTTTAGAGGATGACTGACAAGAGTCTGCCATAGTGCTCAGGTTTAGAAGATGACTGACAAGTCTGCCATAGTGCTCAGGTTTAGAGGATGACTGACAGAGTCTGCCATAGTGCTCAAGTTTAGAGGAACACTGACAGTCTGCCATAGTGAACAGGTTTAAACCGTGCCAATACCAACTCTAAACAGAATATCCAACGACTGAAGATCGATTTCTAAGAACCTTCTAAGAAATGTATTTATTAGGGCTGTCCCCAACTAAAAATGATCTTGGTCTACCGAAAATCGACTGTTCTTTCGACTAATCGATTGGTGAACATTTTAAAACGTGTATTTTTCCATTTATAGACACACCCTATGTGTTTAATAAAATCAACTATATGCATTGAGCTCGTCTGATGCTTTAAGCTTACGATTTGATGAGATAGGACAAATGCCTCAAGAGGGCGCCAACTATTCTCCTCCAGCTCCTGACGGCTTTCGCAGAATGCCAATTTATCTTACCATTTCTACCAATCTGTATGTCAGTTATGGTTTCCATATGCACATTTTAGTGAGAAACAGTTTCATTTCATTTCTAATAAATGTCTTCGTGTCTCAAAATCATTGTCCTGTTGATCAAAATTCTATCCAAATCTAAATGCAAATGATACAAACATAAAAAGAAAGTTTGATTGTCAATAATGTAAAAATAGCCGACATGAAGCCAACAAATAAAAACATTGCAGCCTGCAGGTAGAAAATATCCTGATTAAAAATAAATCTCCTATAAATCACATCGACTACACATGGCCTGTCTGCAACCAACATGGCCTGTCTGCAACCAACTTCAAACATTGTACCATTTAATTGTGTAATTTATATAATAATTTATAATAATAATTTATAATAATCATTTATATAATAATCATTTATATAATCATTTATATAATCATTTATAGTAATCATTTATATAATAATTTATAATAATAATTTATATAATAATTTATAACAATCATTTATATAATCATTTATAATAATCATTTATAATAATAATTTTGTTCAGCGCTTTAGGAAAGTATTCAGACCCCTTGACTTTTTCCACATTTTGTTACGTTTCAGCCTTACTCTAAAATTGATTAAATAGTTTTTTTCCTGTCATCTATCTATACACAATACCCTAAAAAGCAAAAACAGGTTTTTAGACATTTTTGCAAGTGTATATATTAATTTTTATTTTAAAAAAAAATTAAAAACTGAAAATTCATATTTACATAAGTATTCAGACCCTTTACTCAGTACTTTGTTGAAGCACCATTGGCAGTCATTACAGCCTCAAGTCTTCTTGGGTCTGATGCTACTAGCTTGTCACACCTGTATTTGGGGAGTTTCTCCCATTCTTCTCTGAAGATCCTCTCAAGCTCTATCAGGTTTAATGGGGAGTGTTGCTGCACAGCTATTATTTTCAGGTCTCTCCAGAGACGTTGCTCAGTTCGGCCATCTCTAGGAAGAGTCTTGGTGGTTCCAAACTTCTTCCATTTAAGAGTGACGGAGGCCACTGTGTTCTTGGGGACCTTCAATGCTGCAGAAATGTTTTGGTACCCTTCCTCAGATCTGTGCCTCAACACAATCCTGTCTCGGAGCGCTACAGACAATTCCTTCAACTTCATAGCTGCTTTTTGTAAAAATGCATTAAAAACCTGTTTTCACTTTCTCACTGTGGGGTACTGTGATGTCATTATGGGGTATTGTGATGACATTATGGGGTACTGTGATGTCATTATGGGATATTGTGATGTCATTATGTGGTATTGTGATGTCATTATGGGGTACTGTGATGTCATTATGGGATATTGTGATGTCATTATGGGGTATTGTGATGTCATCATGGGGTATTGTGTGTAGATTGATGAGGAAAATGTTTTATTTCATCCATTTAGAATAAGGCTGTAACGTAACAAAATGTGAAAAAAGGTCAAGGGGTCTGAATACTTTCCGAATGCACCGTCTATCTACTGTTTACAGAGTAATACACAAAACATTATCAGAGTTGGCTGTTGTTGTTGTCACTCACATGTTGAAGAGCTTTGACAGCTTTGATCTGAGGATCTGCCCAGGAGAAGTACTTCAGCATGTCCATTACCTGGAGGGAAAGGGGGGGGGTTAGCATGTCTACCACCTGGAGGGAGATGGGGTTAGCATGTCTATTACCTGGAGGGAGAGGGGGGGGTTAGCATGTCTATTACCTGGAGGGAGAGGGGGTTAGCATGTCTCTGTGACTGGCTGTCATTCATCAACCTTCTCTGTTTGCTAGCTACTGTACCTGCTCGCTGGAGAAGTACCCGTGCACCTGCTCTATCGCCTTAATCCGCTGATCTGTTAGCACGCACTGCAGAGAGAGAAGCCCAGTAAAAACCATTGGAAATGACTCCTAGTGTACATTAATCAGTCAGTGGTGTGGATAACGTCTGCTATGCTCTCCATAGCCAGATAGCTGAGCCGTGAACCAGAATCTGGGTTTACAGGTGTTGAATATGGCAATTCTCCTTGAAGCCAGTCAACTTGCCATCTACCAGCTTTTCAAGCGTAATAATGTCAAAATACTTTTGGTACTTAACAAAGAATGGCGTTTCTATCATCATTATGTACCAACAAAAACATTTGAAATAAAAAGTTACATGTAACCGGACAAAATGCCTGGAAAGAATTTAAGTATTGTTTTGAACAAGTGTACATGACCAAATCCTTTTCTGTACCTCCAATAAAAATCACTCATTACTGTCACGCACGTTGGTTGGCTGATCCAGCAGCAGGAAAGGCCATTGATTTGATCACCTACAACAGTGTATGAACTTCATACCAATCTGTCGTTTCACCCGCGGTTCATAGAATGCAATAATATTTTATGTAACTAGATTAACTAGACAATATAGGGCACGTTTTTACAGCGTTTGTATATTTCTAGATAGGCTAGGCTTTATTTACTGTATTTTAATTCCACGACTATTTATTGCAGGAGGTGCAGAATAGGTAAATAATACCTTTCAGACAAGGCATTTTTTCTTTTTTACACCTTTTTTGTTAGTACGTAATTAATTTACATAAGTAAAGACTGCAGTTGCTCATCGAAAAATTATTTGGTAAGTACCTAACGTATTTTAACGGTATCAAGCTTGAAAATGACAAGTTGAATGGCTGCTTCCTCGGCTTATTAAAGTATAATTGCCATATTCAGTCTCGTGAGTCGTGTAAACTCAGATTCTCATTCAGCTGACAATGTCGTTTAGGTGTTAAATAATTTTTATTAGCCACTTGGGTTAACTGAACCAAACTTACCTTCCTGATTTCGTCTAAGACGATGTCGAATGATTTTTTATCCATGTTTGATCGGATAACACGATCTCGGATTCTCAGTGTTAATAACTCCTTGATTAAATAGCCACCTGGCTGTCTAGCTCGAGTCAGTGGACTAACGTTACAGTACAATCAATATCACTGACATAATCTAAAAACGGACAAACTACTGGTAGCTTACTATTAAAATAGAGCTATACACTTCATAATGTGACTTTAAGACAAAGTATATTCACAAACGGCACAGTATTTACGACGTTTTCTTTGTTGTCCTCGTTTAAAATCTATTGCTAGCTAGTTAGCTAGCAAGAAAGTGCTGTGTTAAACTGGCTACTTGACAGCTTGGCTAATGTTAGCTTACATCTGCTGTTTGTTAGCCCAGAGCAGAAAGGGTCAAATTACTCTATGGAAAAATGAATATATCAATGAATTTTATCCTTACTGAAGCGTTTGACAACGTCTATCGTATGTACATTTAGTTTATCGACATATTTTGAACTGTACATAACAACCACAATAAACTAAGCCGCTAACACCGCTGCGACAACTTCCTTTGTTAGGACCCCATTCAAAAACATGACTCAATAGATCACTTTCTCAGAACAAATATTTTTTGTTTGAAGTGGAACTATACATTAATCACAAATTATGATACGACCATTGTATTCTCATATTTTATTTAGGCAGATACTGTGAAATAATAGATTTATTGATCAGTTTTTCAATCAGGCCGCGGGGCGCAAACAGGCACATTTTTGGACACCCTTGAGGAAGTAGACACGGAAATGTCGTCGGATCTGTGAGAAGTTGGCAAATATTTATTTATACTTGTATTTTGTGTTGATTCAAGTAAAATGGACAGATTCACATGGTCAAATGGTCTTCTGGAAATGAATGAAACATTGGTGATTCAACAACGAGGTGTCAAACTTTATGACGGAGAAGACAAGGTATGATGTTAACAAGCTCGCATTGCCAGGCAAGGAAAACAGCTAGTTAGCTAAGTCGGTAACGTTACATTGTTAGCTAGCCATCTAGCTAAATGTGTTCTTTGAAATAGTGGAATAAATCTAGTCAACTAGCTAATCGGAAACAAACACGTTTACGAGTTCGTTTACGAGGTCGTTGTTGTGTATTTGGTCGGACCAAATACACATTTCTGCCTGCCCCATATCTGAGCGTTTGTTGTCCCTCTCTCGCTCTGTTTTTCCACCAGGCCAAGTTGGATGTTGGAATTGCTCTGCTGAGTACTCACCAGTTAATATGGAGGGACCTGAAGAATCATGTACAGTGACACTTCATAAAAATATACATTCAACATTCAATGGGTAACACCCACCACAGCTTTATCTGCATATTAGCCAGTGTGATTTTTAATGCTTTTCTTGACCTTTTCCATGTTCCTGATATGATGGTGTCTAGTATTTACTCTCCTAATGTGTCTGTGTGTCTGTGTGTGTGTAGGAATGCTGCATAGCCATACCCCTTTCTCAGATCATCTACTTTGAGGAACAAGCTGCGGGTATTGGAAAGAGGTGACTCCTAATTAAACCATGTAGCCTATTGAAACACTACCCACCACTTTGTAGCAGGACAACTCACATGTCACATGTATGTACGCGTGACTACTATAAGTCGCTTGGATAAAACAGAATATCCCCCCTCTCTCATGGCTATGCTTTCATCATTGATCTATGACAGAACCTCCCCTCTCTCATGGCTATGCTTTCATCATTGATATATGACAGAACATCCCCTCTCTCTTGGCTATGCTTTCATCATTGATCTATGACAGAACCTCCCCTCTCTCATGGCTATGCTTTCATCATTGATCTATGACAGAACCTCCCCTCTCTCATGGCTATGCTTTCATCATTGATCTATGACAGAACCTCCCCTCTCTCATGGCTATACTTTCATCATTGATATATGACAGAACCTCCCCTCTCTCATGGCTATACTTTCATCATTGATATATGACAGAACCTCCCCTCTCTCATGGCTATGCTTTCATCATTGATCTATGACAGAACCTCCCCTCTCTCTTGGCTATGCTTTCATCATTGAAATATGACAGAACCTCCCCTCTCTCATGGCTATGCTTTCATCATTGATATATGACAGAACCTTCCCTCTCTCTTGGCTATGCTTTCATCATTGATATATGACAGAACCTCCCCTCTCTCTTGGCTATGCTTTCATCATTGATCTATGACAGAACCTCCCCTCTCTCTTGGCTATGCTTTCATCATTGATATATGACAGAACCTCCCCTCTCTCTCTCTCCCTTGGCTATGCTTTCATCATTGATATATGACATAACCTCCCCTCTCTCTCTTGGCTATGCTTTCATCATTGATATATGACAGAACCTCCCCTCTCTCTCTTGACTATGCTTTCATCAGTGATCTATGGCAGAACCTCCCCTCTCTCTCTCATGGCTATGCTTTCATCATTGATATATGGCAGAACCTCCCCTCTCTCTCTTGACTATGCTTTCATCATTGATCTATGACAGAACCTCCTCTCTCTCTCGCTCTGTATCTGACGCTGCAGTGCCAAGATAGTGGTCCACCTGCACGCTTCCCCAGCCAATAAGGAGCCAGGACCCTACCAGCAGAGCAAGTTCTCCTACTTCAAACTGTCCTTCAAAGAGCATGGACAGATAGAGGTAGTAGTCATTTAATATTATTATTACTATTATAGTATTATTATTATTATTATTATTATTATTACTATTATAGTATTATTATTATTATTATTACTATTATAGTATTATTATTATTATTAGTAGTATTATTATTATTATTATTATTACTAATATAGTATTATTATTATTATTATTATAGTAGTAGTATTATTATTATTATTATTACTATTATAGTATTATTATTATTATTATTATAGTAGTATTATTATTATTATTATTATAGTAGTATTATTATTATTATTATTATTACTATTATAGTATTATTATTATTATTATTACTATTATAGTATTATTATTATTATTATTATTACTATTATAGTATTATTATTATTATTATTGTTATTATTATTATTATTACTACTATTATAGTATTATTATTATTATTACTATTATAGTATTATTATTATTATTATTATTATTATTACTATTATAGTATTATTATTATTATCATTATTACTATTATAGTATTATTATTAGTATTATTATTATTATTACTACTATTATAGTATTATTAGTATTATTATAGTAGTATTATTATTATTATTATTACTATTATAGTATTATCATTATTATTATTATTGTTATAGTATTATCATTATTATTATTATTATTATAGTATTATTATTATTATAGTATTATCATTATTATTAGTAATATTATTATAGTATTATTATTATTATTATTATTATTATAGTAGTAGTATTATTATTACTATTATAGTAGTATTATTATTATTACTATTATAGTATTATCATTATTATTATTATAGTATTATCATTATTATTACCATTATAGTATTATCATTATTATTATTATTATTATAGTAGTAGTATTATTATTATTATTACTATTATAGTATTATCATTATTATTATTATAGTATTATCATTATTATTACCATTATAGTAGTATTATTATTACTATTATAGTATTATCATTATTATTACCATTATAGTAGTATTATTATTACTATTATAGTATTACTACAGTATTATTATTATTATTATAGTATTCTTATTATTACTATTATAGTAGTAGTATTATTATTACTATTATAGTATTATCATTATTATTACCATTATGGTAGTATTATTATTACTATTATAGTATTACTATTATTAGTACTATTATTATTATTATTATTATTACTACTATAGAAATATAATATTACTAGTATAGTATTATTATTAGTATTATTATTACTATAGTATTATTACCGGTGTTACTACTATAGTAGTATTATTAATACTGTTATAGTATTATTGGTATTATTATTATTACTACTATTACAGTATTATTATTATCATTATTATTATTGTATTCTTTTTATTACTATTGTAGTATTATTATGATATAGTATTATTTACCAGTATAGTGTTATTGTTATTATTTATATTATAGTATTATTCCTTCTGAAAATATGTAATGAGAGTAGTACCATTGGATACTGGCTAGTGACACTATGAGAGTAGTACCATTGGATACTGCCTAGTGACACTGTAAATATGTAATGAGCGTAGTACCATTGGATACTTGCTAGTGACACTGTAAATATGTAATGAGAGTAGTACCATTGGATACTGGCTAGTGACGCTATGAGAGTAGTACCATTGGATACTGCCTAGTGACACTGTAAATATGTAATGAGAGTAGTACCATTGGATACTGGCTAGTGACGCTATGAGAGTAGTACCATTGGATACTGCCTAGTGACACTGTAAATATGTAATGAGCGTAGTACCATTGGATACTGCCTAGTGACACTGTAAATATGTAATGAGCGTAGTACCATTGGATACTTGCTAGTGACACTGTAAATATGTAATGAGAGTAGTACCATTGGATACTGGCTAGTGACACTATGAGAGTAGTACCATTGGATACTGGCTAGTGACACTATGAGAGTAGTACCATTGGATACTGCCTAGTGACACTGTAAATATGTAATGAGCGTAGTACCATTGGATACTGCCTAGTGACACTGTAAATATGTAATGAGCGTAGTACCATTGGATACTTGCTAGTGACACTGTAAATATGTAATGAGAGTAGTACCATTGGATACTGGCTAGTGACGCTATGAGAGTAGTACCATTGGATACTGCCTAGTGACACTGTAAATATGTAATGAGCGTAGTACCATTGGATACTTGCTAGTGACACTGTAATTATGTAAAGAGAGAAGTACGATTGGATACTTGCGAGTGACACTAAATATGTAATGAGAGTAGTACCATTGGATACTTGCTAGTGACACTGTAAATATGTAATGAGCGTAGTACCATTGGATACTTGCTAGTGACACTGTAAATATGTAATGAGAGTAGTACCATTGGATACTTGCTAGTGACACTGTAAATATGTAATGAGAGTAGTACCATTGGATACAGCCTAGTGACACTGTAGATATGCGATTGGCCTTATGTGGCTCAGTTGTTAATAGCGTGAACAGACTGTAACCGAAAGGTCACTGGTTCCAATCCCCGAGGTGAAAAAAAATTGGTCTGTTCCCTTGAGCGATGGGGACTTAACCCTAATTAATCCCTGTAAGTCTCTCTGGATAAGAGCATCTGCTGAATGACTGAAATGTGAATGTACACGAATGGAAAATACCATTGAATGAGCAGTGAGTGAAACTGTCGTCCGATACGTGCTGATTTAGAGCCAAAATGGCACCGTGTTTGTTTTTTCTATACTGAGTCTGAGCCATCATGGTGTCTGTGTCTGTCTGTCTGCGGGTAGTTCTTCCGGAGGCTGACCGAGGAGTTGAGCCAGAAGAGATGGGAGAGTACGCCCATGTCACAACCCATCCCTACGGCAACCAACTCACAGGTCAGAGGTCGTCATAGAACAGACAATCTACCCTATTCCACTCTCCTCTGCTATACCTAACTGGACTTTCTACTCTATTCCACTCTCCTCTGCTATACTCTACTTAACTTCCTAGTCTATTCTGTTATGGCCTCTGTTGGTAAAGCACCTCTTATATTCTGATTTAATATCTGACTGAGATGCTAAGACTCCCAGGAATAGGGTGGTACTGTTTCACCTAGGGATGTTAATTAACGAACGGTTAACCTCCCCAAAAATACATTTAACCGGTTACGCTTATCGGTCTGTAGGGCAATTTGTATAATTTTGGGTGGGCAAGTCAATTGTCAGATTGGAAGAAATCTCGTCAGTCGTTAAAACAACGACGCAGTGTCTGGATCGACCAGAATTATTATTTTCTAAATGACAAAGGATAATGTCATAATGTTTATAGCAGGGAAGATTTGTTGGTGGTGGGGGCCACAAAACATCTGAAAATGTTGCAGTTTTAAAGCCAGTTTGCTGCAATTCTACATATTTTGCCATGGGGTGGAGAGAAAATTTAACAATTCTACACATTTTGCCATGGGGTGGAGAGAACTGTTTACAGTTTTTAATATGATATCTGAGTGAGACTGACTAACAAAATCAATGAGGATCTCTGGACGCTATTTTGACCTTGATTACTAAGTTTAGTTAGCTGGTTACTTAGTTATCTGGTTACTTAGTTAGCTGGTTACTAAGTTTGGTTAGCTGGTTACTAAGTTTGGTTAGCTGGTGACTAAGTTTAGTTAGCTGGTTACTAAGTTTAGTTAGCTGGTGACTAAGTTTAGTTAGCTGGTTACTTAGTTGGTTACTTAGTTATCTGGTTACTTAGTTAGCTGGTTACTAAGTTTGGTTAGCTGGTTACTAAGTTTGGTTAGCTGGTTACTAAGTTTAGTTAGCTGGTTACTAAGTTTAGTTAGCTGGTTACTAAGTTTGGTTAGCTGGTTACTAAGTTTGGTTAGCTGGTTACTAAGTTTGGTTAGCTGGTTACTAAGTTTGGTTAGCTGGTTGCTACGTTTAGGTAGCTGGTTACTACGTTTAGGTAGCTGGTTACTAAGTTTAGTTAGCTGGTTACTTAGTTAGCTGGTTACTAAGTTTAGTTAGCTGGTTACTAAGTTTAGTTAGCTGGTTACTAAGTTTGGTTAGCTGGTTACTAAGTTTGGTTAGCTGGTTACTAAGTTAAGTTAGCTGGTTACTAAGTTTGGTTAGCTGGTTACTAAGTTTGGTTAGCTGGTTACTAAGTTTGGTTAGCTGGTTACTAAGTTTGGTTAGCTGGTTACTAAGTTTGGTTAGCTGGTTACTAAGTTTGGTTAGCTGGTTACTAAGTTTGGTTAGCTGGTTACTAAGTTTGGTTAGCTGGTTACTAAGTTAAGTTAGCTGGTTACTAAGTTTGGTTAGCTGGTTACTAAGTTTGGTTAGCTGGTTACTAAGTTTGGTTAGCTGGTTACTAAGTTTGGTTAGCTGGTTACTAAGTTTGGTTAGCTGGTTACTAAGTTTGGTTAGCTGGTTACTAAGTTTGGTTAGCTGGTTGCTAAGTTTAGTTAGCTGTCTAAAATGGAGCTGACAGGGACTAATTGAGTGACTGACGTAAACTACATGACCAAAAGTATGTGGACACCTGCTTGTCAAACATCTCATTCCAAAATCATGTGCATTAATATGGAGTTGGTCCCCCCTTTGATGCCATAACAGCCTCCACTCTTCTGGGAAGGCTTTCCACTAGATGTAGGAACATTGCTGCTATAACAGCCTCCACTCTTCTGGGAAGGCTTTCCACTAGATGTTGGAACATTGCTGCTATAACAGCCTCCACTCTTTTGGGAAGGCTTTCCACTAGATGTTGGAACATCGCTGCTATAACAGCCTCCACTCTTCTGGGAAGGCTTTCCACTAGATGTTGGAACATCGCTGCTATAACAGCCTCCACTCTTCTGGGAAGGCTTTCCACTAGATGTTGGAACATCGCTGCTATAACAGCCTCCACTCTTCAGGGAAGGCTTTCCACTAGATGTTGGAACATTGCTGCTATAACAGCCTCCACTCTTCTGGGAAGGCTTTCCACTAGATGTTGGAACTGCTGCTGGGACTTGCTTCCATTCAGCCACAAGAGCATTAGTGAGGTCGGGCACTGATGTTGGGCGATTAGGCCTGACTCACAGTCAGCGTTCCAATTCATCCCGAAGGTGTTTGATGGGGTTGAGGTCAGGGTCTGTGCAGGCCAGTCAAGTTCTTCCACACCGATCTCGACAAACCATTTCTGTACGGACCTCGCTTTGTGCACGGGGTTATTGTCATGCTGAAACAGGAAAGGACCTTCCCCAAACTGTTGCCATAAAGGTAGAAGCACAGAATAATCTAGAATGTCATTGTGTGTTGTAGCGTTAAGATTTTCCTTCACTGGAACTAAGGGGCCCGAACCATGAAAAACAGCCCCAGACCATTATTCCTCCTCCACCAAACTTTACAGTTGGCACTATGCATTGGGGCAGGTAGCGTTCTCCTGGCATCCGCCAAACCCAGATTCGTCTGTCAGACTGCCAGATGGTGAAGCGTAATTCATCATGGCAGAGAACACGTTTTCCAGAGTCCAATGGCGGCAGGGCAGAGATTTGACGAACTGACTTGCTGGAAAGGTGCCGTCCTCTGACGGTGCCACGTTGAAAGTCACTGAGCTCTTCAGTACAGCCCATTCTACTGACAATGTTTGTCTATGGAGATTGAATGGCTGTGTGCCCGGATTTTATACACCTGTCAGCAACAGGTGTGGCTGAAATAGCCGAATCCACTAATTTGAACCGGTGTCCACATACTTTTGTCTGTGTGTATATTTTATACATGTATATATATATATAAGGATGTCGACTAGGAGTTCATATTTTTGACTGTTGCTTTATGGGCCCCTAGTTGTTATAATATGGAGCCGGGTACATGTGCTGTTGTTCCTAACCCCTTTCCTTCCTCTCACCTACTGGGACTATTGTTGCTTTGTGTGTGTTGTTTTGGTCAGACCTCATCAAGGTAGTCTCCCTCTGCGATTCTCTCCCCCTGCGATTCTCTCCCTCTGCGATTCTCTCTCTCTCTCTCTCTCTCTCTGCGATTCTCTCTCTGCGATTCTCTCTCTCTCTCTTTGTGATTCTCTCTCCCTGCGATTCTCTCTCTCTCTTTGTGATTCTCTCCCCCTGCGATTTTCTCTCTGTGCGTACGTGTAAATAATGTCTCCCCTCTGGTCGTCCTACAGACAGGAAGGACGCGAGCGGTGGGGATCGTCGGCATCGAGAGGAAGATAGAGGAGAGGAGGAAAGAGACAGAGAAAAACATCTCAGAGGTGAGAAAGGAAATAAGATGGAGAGAGACAGGGTAGAAGGAGGATGAGAGGCACAGGGTAGAAAGAGGAGGATGAGAGACACAGGGTAGAAAGAGGAGGATGAGAGACACAGGGTAGAGAGAGAGGATGAGAGGCACAGGGTAGAAAGAGGAGGATGAGAGACACAGGGTAGAAAGAGGAGGATGAGAGACACAGGGTAGAAAGAGAGGATGAGAGGCACAGGGTAGAAAGAGAGGATGAGAGGCACAGGGTAGAGAGAGGATGAGAGACACAGGGTAGAGAGAGAGGATGAGAGACACAGGGTAGAGAGAGAGGATGAGAGACACAGGGTAGAGAGAGAGGATGAGAGACACAGGGTAGAGAGAGAGGATGAGAGACACAGGGTAGAGAGAGAGGATGAGATACACGGGGTAGAAAGAGAGGATGAGAGACACAGGGTAGAGAGAGAGGATGAGAGACACAGGGTAGAAAGAGAGGATGAGAGACACAGGGTAGAGAGAGGATGAGAGACACAGGGTAGAGAGAGGATGAGAGACACGGGGTAGAAAGAGAGGATGAGAGACACAGGGTAGAGAGAGAGGATGAGAGGCACAGGGTAGAAAGGGCAGGATGAGAGAGGCACAGGGTAGAGAGAGAGGATGAGAGGCACGGGGTAGAGAGAGAGGATGAGAGACACGGGATAGAGAGAGAGGATGAGAGACACGGGATAGAGAGAGAGGATGAGAGACACGGGGTAGAGAGAGGATGAGAGACACGGGGTAGAGAGAGGATGAGAGACACGGGGTAGAGAGAGGATGAGAGACACGGGGTAGAGAGAGAGGATGAGAGACACGGGGTAGAGAGAGAGGATGAGAGACACGGGGTAGAGAGAGAGGATGAGAGACACGGGGTAAAGAGAGAGGATGAGAGACACGGGGTAGAGAGAGAGGATGAGAGACACGGGGTAGAGAGAGAGGATGAGAGACACGGGGTAGAGAGAGAGAGGATGAGAGACACGGGGTAGAGAGAGAGGATGAGAGACACGGGGTAGAGAGAGAGGATGAGAGACACGGGGTAGAGAGAGAGGATGAGAGACACGGGGTAGAGAGAGAGGATGAGAGACACGGGGTAGAGAGAGAGGATGAGAGACACGGGGTAGAGAGAGAGGATGAGAGACACGGGGTAGAGAGAGAGGATGAGAGACACGGGTAGAGAGAGAGGATGAGAGACACGGGGTAGAGAGAGAGGATGAGAGACACAGGGTAGAAAGAGAGTGAGAGACACGGGGTAGAAAGAGGATGAGAGACACGGGGTAGAAAGAGGATGAGAGACACGGGGTAGAAAGAGGATGAGAGACACGGGGTAGAAAGAGAGAGAGAGAGACACAGGGTAGAGAGAGAGAAGTGAATGGAACAGATTCAGTGGGGAGAAGCCATTGTGTTTGGCTCTCAACCACCTCCTGTATTGCATTTTAGGAACATAGAAATAAAAACATAGAAATAAAAACTGTTTCCGTGTTTGATTTGGTAAGAAGGTGGAGTCCAACATGAGGTTGAAGGCAGCTACAGAGGAGGGGGGATACTGGAATGGCTTTTAAAATAGGATACAGTGCATTCGGAAAGTATTCAGACCCCTTGGCTTTTTCCACGTTGTTACGTTACAGCCTTATTCGACAATGGATTTAATAAATGTTTTTCCACATCAGTCTACACACAATACCCCATAATGACATCACAATACCCCATAATGACATCACAATACCCCATAATGACATCACAATACCCCATTATGACATCACAATACCCCATAATGACATCACAATACCCCATAATGACATCACAATACCTCTATAATGACATCACAATACCCCATAATGACATCACAATACCCCATAATGACATCACAATACCCCATAATGACAGAGTGAAAACGGGTTTTTATACATTTTTGCAATTGGAAGAAGTTTGGAACCGCCAAGACTCTTCCTAAAGCTGGCCACCCGGCCAAACTGAGCAATCGGGGGAGAAGGGCCTTGGTCAGGGAGGTGAACAAGAACCTGATGGTCACTCTGTCAGAGCTCCAGAGTTCCTCTGTGGAGATGGGAGAACCTTCCAGAAGGACAACCATCTCTGCAGTACTCCACCAATCAGGCCTTTATGGTAGAGAGGCCAGACGGAAGTCACTCCTCTGTAAAAGGCACATGACAGCCCGCTTGGAGTTTGCAAAAAGGCACCTGCTCTGAAGAAACCAAGATTAAACTCTTTAGCCTGAATGCCAAACGTCATGTCTGGAGGAAGCCTGGCACCATCCCTACGGTGAAGCATGGTGGTGGCAGCATCATGCTGTGGGGATGTATTTCAGCAGCAGGGACTGGGAGACTAGTCAGGATCGAGGGAAAGATAAACAGAGCAAAGTACAGAGAGATCCTTGATGAAACCTGTTCCAGAGCGCTCAGGACCTCAGACTGGGGACGAAGGTTCACCTTCCAACAGGACAACAACCCTAAGCACACAGCCAAGACAACACAGGAGTGGCTTCGGGACAAGTCTCTGAATGTCCTTGAGTGGCCCAACCAGAGCCCAGACTTTGCCGGATTTGACCCCGATCGAACATCTCTACAGACTACAAACATCTCTGGAGAGACCTGAAAATAGCTGTGCAGTGACACTCCCCATCCAACCTGACAGAGCTTGAGAGGATCTGCAGAGAAGAATGGGAGAAACTCCCCAAATAAAGGTGTGCCAAGCTTGTAGCGTCATACACAAGAAGACTCGAGGCTGTAATCCCTGCCAACGGTGATTCAACAAATTACTGAGGAAATCTTATGTAAATGTGATATTTCAATATTTAAATGATCAACATTTTATAACCTGTTTTTTACTTTGTCATTATGTGGGATTGTGTGTAGTTTGAGGGCTGAAACTGCCCAATTTAAATCCATTTTAGAATAAGGCTTTAATGTAACAACATGTGGAAAAAGGGGTTTGCTTAATCTGTTAATGTACTACTCTAATGCTTACCTCAATTGTTGATTCTTTCTCTCTCTCTCTTTCTCTTTTTCTGTCTCTCTCTTTTTCTGTCTCTCTGTCTCTCTCTCTCTCTTTCTCTTTTTCTGTCTCTCTCTTTCTCTTTTTCTGTCTCTCTCTCTCTCTCTCTTTCTCTTTTTCTGTCTCTCTCTCTCTCTCTGTCTCTCTCTTTCTCTTTTTCTGTCTCTCTCTCTCTTTCTCTTTTTCTGTCTCTCTCTCTCTCTCTCTCTCTCTCTTTCTCTTTTTCTGTCTCTCTCTCTCTCTGTCTCTCGCTTTCTCTCTCTCGCTGTCTCTTTTTCTGTCTCTCTGTCTCTCTCTCTGTCTCTCTCTCTGTCTCTCTCTCTCTCTCTCTGTCTCTCGCTCGCTCTCTCTCGCTCTCTGTCTCTCTCTCTGTCTCTCTCTCTCTCTGTCTCTCTCTCTGTCTCTCTCTCTCTGTCTCTCTCTGTCTCTCTCTCTGGTTCTCTCTCTGGCTCTCTCTCTGGCTCTGGCTCTCTCGCTCTCTCTCTCTCTCTCTCTCTCTCTCTCTGTCTCTCTCTCTCTCTCTCTCTCTGTCTCTCGCTCTCTCTCGCTCTCTCTCGCTCTCTCTCGCTCTCTCTGTCTCTCTCTCTGTCTCTCTCTGTCTCTCTCTCTGGCTCTCTCTCTGGCTCTCTCTGTCTCTCTCTCTCTCATATTCCCCCTCAGGCCTTTGAGGACCTCAGTAAGCTGATGGTGAAGGTAAGATAGTTTTATATATGTATGAACTAGCATGTGCAGGCCTCTAGCGCCGGGTCGACCCTGGTCTTAAGTGTTAACGTTCATTTTCCATTTATGACGAATACATTTTGAAATATTACACACATAATCACTCACAATAAAAACTGTGTCTCCTCTCTCTCTCTCTCTCTCTCGTTAGGCGAAGGAGATGGTGGAGCTGTCCAGGTCCATCGCCAACAAAATCAAAGACAAGCAGGGAGACATCACAGAGGATGAGGTCGGTCTGCTCTTCATCATCACCATCAGGGAGTTTTTCTAGGGCTGTGTCCCAAATGGAACACAAATTCCAATGTAGTGCAGTAGTTTGACCAGGGGGAATAGGGTCCCAATGTAGTGCACTAGTTTGACCAGGGGGAATAGGGTCCCAATGTAGTGTACTAGTTTGACCAGGGGGAATAGGGTCCCAATGTAGTGCACTAGTTTGGCCAGGGGGAATAGGGTCCCAATGTAGTGCACTAGATTTTGGCCAGGGGGAATAGGGTCCCAATGTAGTGCACTAGTTTGACCAGGGGGAATAGGGTCCCAATGTAGTGCACTAGTTTGACCAGGGGGAATAGGGTCCCAATGTAGTGTACTAGTTTGACCAGGGGGAATAGGGTCCCAATGTAGTGTACTAGTTTGACCAGGGGGAATAGGGTCCCAATGTAGTGTACTAGTTTGACCAGGGGGAATAGGGTCCCAATGTAGTGCACTAGTTTGACCAGGGGGAATAGGGTCCCAATGTAGTGTACTAGTTTGACCAGGGGGAATAGGGTCCCAATGTAGTGCACTAGTTTGACCAGGGGAATAGGGTCCCAATGTAGTGTACTAGTTTGGCCAGGGGGAATAGGGTCCCAATGTAGTGCACTAGTTTGAATAGGGTCCCAATGGGAGGTGCAGTGCAATGTGTTGTTTTACAGGGTCAGCCATACTAGTGCGGTAGTAGTAAGTAAATTAGGAACGCGTTAAGTCCCTAGACTACAGGGTTATGATCTCTGTATCCGCTCAGTTAGGTCAGTGGTTCCCAAACTTTTCACTCAGGCACCCCTTTCATCATGTGGGAACATCCTGTGCCCCCTTGCCTCCCTCAGTTAAATGAATTGCTGCTATTTGTTATATAAGAATAACACAAATTATTCGAATGTAGTTAATAAATTAGCCTTTTGCTCATGAAGAAACAGTAACTACTAACACGGCGACCTGGTTTCCCTCCCTGACGCCACCCCCTGGTTTCCCTCCCTGACGCCACCCCCTGGTTTCCCTCCCTGACGCCGCCGCCTGGTTTCCCTCCCTGACGCCGCCGCCTGGTTTCCCTCCCTGACGCCGCCGCCTGGTTTCCCTCCCTGACGCCACCCCCTGGTTTCCCTCCCTGACGCCGCCGCCTGGTTTCCCTCCCTGACGCCACCCCCTGGTTTCCCTCCCTGACGCCACCCCCTGGTTTCCCTCCCTGACGCCACCCCCTGGTTTCCCTCCCTGACGCCACCCCCTGGTTTCCCTCCCTGACGCCACCCCCTGGTTTCCCTCCCCGACGCCACCGCCTGGTTTCCCTCCCTGACGCCACCGCCTGGTTTCCCTCCCTGACGCCACCGCCTGGTTTCCCTCCCTGACGCCACCGCCTGGTTTCCCTCCCTGACGCCACCGCCTGGTTTCCCTCCCTGACGCCACCGCCTGGTTTCCCTCCCTGACGCCACCCCCTGGTTTCCCTCCCTGACGCCACCCCCTGGTTTCCCTCCCTGACGCCACCGCCTGGTTGCCCTCCCTGACGCCACCGCCTGGTTGCCCTCCCTGACGCCACCGCCTGGTTGCCCTCCCTGACGCCACCGCCTGGTTGCCCTCCCTGACGCCACCGCCTGGTTCTCGAAAAGAGAACATGAAGGAGATATTAACCAGCCTACTGCTGTGACATGGCACATGCTTCCCTATCAATGAAGACTAGGGTGGGCCATTACTGTTGTAGATTATTGAAGACTAGGGTGGACCCATTACTGTTGTAGATTATTGAAGACTAGGGTGGGCCGTTACTGTTGAAGATTATTGAAGACTAGGGTGGGCCGTTACTGTTGAAGATTATTGAAGACTAGTGTGGGCCGTTACTGTTGTAGATTATTAAAGACTAGGGTGGGCCATTACTGTTGTAGATTATTGAAGACTAGGGTGGGCCGTTACTGTTGAAGATTATTGAAGACTAGGGTGGGCCATTACTGTTGTAGATTATTGAAGACTAGGGTGGACCATTACTGTTGTAGATTATTGAAGACTAGGATGGACCCATTACTGTTGTAGATTTTTGAAGACTAGTGTAGACCCATTACTGTTGTAGATTATTGAAGACTAGGGTGGACCCATTACTGTTGTAGATTATTGAAGACTAGGGTGGACCCATTACTGTTGTAGATTATTGAAGACTAGGGTGGACCCATTACTGTTGTAGATTATTGAAGACTAGGGTGGACCCATTACTGTTGTAGATTATTGAAGACTAGGGTGGACCCATTACTGTTGTAGATTTTTGAAGACTAGTGTAGACCCATTACTGTTGTAGATTATTGAAGACTAGGGTGGGCCATTACTGTTGTAGATTATTGAAGACTAGGGTGGACCCATTACTGTTGTAGATTATTGAAGACTAGGGTGGACCCATTACTGTTGTAGATTTTTGAAGACTAGTGTAGACCCATTACTGTTGTAGATTATTGAAGACTAGGGTGGGCCATTACTGTTGTAGATTATTGAAGACTAGTGTAGACCCATTACTGTTGTAGATTATTGAAGACCAGTTTTTAAATTGTGAGAATCCAGCCTATTATATTGTGGTAGATGATGTAATAATTGAGTTGCGTCTCCGTGCCGACCCCTCCACGCGCCCCACAGTTTGGGAACCACTGGGCTGGGAACAATATAGGGGCTCAAACACACACACACACTTAGATGCCCACACACACACACACACACACACTTAGATGCCCACACACACACACACAAACACACACACACACACACACACGGATATCCCATGTGATCTGCTTGTACTCTAATACTCTGAAAGTTAATACTCTGAAAGTTAATGGGCTTTCTGGTTGTTGACAAGGATTTAGCTGGCTGTACACACACCACAATACAGTGCCACTGACACGGCCTGCAACGAAAACATGCGGTCTCTCCTTCACTGCAGCCGAGGTGAGTAAGACATTTAAACGTGTTAACCCTCGCAAGGCTGCAGGCCCAGATGGCATCCCCAGCCGCGCCCTCAGAGCATGCGCAGACCAGCTGGCCGGTGTGTTTACGGACATATTCAATCAATCCCTATACCAGTCTGCTGTTCCCACATGCTTCAAGAGGGCCACCATTGTTCCTGTTCCCAAGAAAGCTAAGGTAACTGAGCTAAATGACTACCGCCCCGTAGCACTCACATCCGTCATCATGAAGTGCTTTGAGAGACTAGTCAAGGACCATATCACCTCCACCCTACCTGACACCCTAGACCCACTCCAATTTGCTTACCGCCCAAATAGGTCCACAGACGATGCAATCTCAACCACACTGCACACTGCCCTAACCCATCTGGACAAGAGGAATACCTATGTGAGAATGCTGTTCATCGACTACAGCTCGGCATTCAACACCATAGTACCCTCCAAGCTCGTCATCAAGCTCGAGACCCTGGGTCTCGACCCCGCCCTGTGCAACTGGGTACTGGACTTCCTGACGGGCCGCCCCCAGGTGGTGAGGGTAGGCAACAACATCTCCTCCCCGCTGATCCTCAACACTGGGGCCCCACAAGGTTGCGTTCTGAGCCCTCTCCTGTACTCCCTGTTCACCCACGACTGCGTGGCCACGCACGCCTCCAACTCAATCATCAAGTTTGCGGACGACACAACAGTGGTAGGCTTGATTACCAACAACGATGAGACGGCCTACAGGGAGGAGGTGAGGGCCCTCGGAGTGTGGTGTCAGGAAAACAACCTCACACTTAACGTCAACAAAACTAAGGAGATGATTGTGGACTTCAGGAAACAGCAGAGGGAACACCCCCCTATCCACATCGATGGAACAGTAGTGGAGAGGGTAGCAAGTTTTAAGTTCCTCGGCATACACATCACAGACAAACTGAATTGGTCCACTCACACAGACAGCATCGTGAAGAAGGCGCAGCAGCGCCTCTTCAACCTCAGGAGGCTGAAGAAATTCGGCTTGTCACCAAAAGCACTCACAAACTTCTACAGATGCACAATCGAGAGCATCCTGGCGGGCTGTATCACCGCCTGGTATGGCAACTGCACCGCCCTCAACCGTAAGGCTCTCCAGAGGGTAGTGAGGTCTGCACAACGCATCACCGGGGGCAAACTACCTGCCCTCCAGGACACCTACACCACCCGATGTCACAGGAAGGCCATAAAGATCATCAAGGACATCAACCACCCGAGCCACTGCCTGTTCACCCCGCTATCATCCAGAAGGCGAGGTCAGTACAGGTGCATCAAAGCTGGGACCGAGAGACTGAAAAACAGCTTCTATCTCAAGGCCATCAGACTGTTAAACAGCCACCACTAACACTGAGTGGCTGCTGCCAACACACTGACACTGACTCAACTCCAGCCACTTTAATAATGGGAATTGATGGGAAATGATGTAAATATATCACTAGCCACTTTAAACAATGCTACCTTATATAAATGTTACTTACCCTACATTATTCATCTCATATGCATACGTATATACTGTACTCTATATCATCGACTGTATCCTTATGTAATACATGTATCACTAGCCACTTTATACTATACTATGCCACTTTGTTTACATACTCATCTCATTTGTACATACTGTACCCGATACCATCTACTGTATCTTGCCTATGCTGCTCTGTACCATCACTCATTCATATATCCTTATGTACATATTCTTTATCCCCTTACACTGTGTACAAGACAGTAGTTTTGGAATTGTTAGTTAGATTACTTGTTATTACTGCATTGTCGGAACTAGAAGCACAAGCATTTCGCTACACTCGCATTAACATCTGCTAACCATGTGTATGTGACAAATAAAATTTGATTTGATTTGATTTGAGTGGAGCTGGATTTCCAGCTGCTCTACTCTGCTCACACACACACACACACACACACACACACACACACACACACACACACACAAACCCGTTATGTTCTTCTATCCTCGGGGAGACCTAAAATACATTTCCATAAATCCAATTTTCCGTAACCCTATTTACATTGACTACCCCCCCCCCCCCCCCCCCTTGTTTTCATACTGCTGCTACTCACTGTTTAATATCTATGTATAATCACTGTACAAATGACCTCGATTAACCTGTACCCCCCCGCACATTGACTCGGTACCGGTACCCCCTGTATATAGCCTCATTATTGTTATGTTCATGTCTTGTGTTACCTATTGACTAGCCCCTTACCCAAACCCTAATTGTAACCGTAACCCCGACACTTAAGAATAGCCTTTGTCCTCATGGGGACGCAGGAAATGTCCCCTCGAGGGAGGATTTTCCTTGTTTTACGACATCGCTGTGGGGACTTTGTTAGGGATTTTAAATCCTACACGAGGATAGAAGAACCAACACACACACACATCCACGTATGAGACATTGTGTGCTGACTGTGAGGTAGAGAGGGGCAGAGAATTGCAGACAGGCAGTTGAAGGGACACCTGTGTGTGTGCTTGTCCTCCGAACATGACAGATTTACCTACCATGGATTTGGCTGGTGTTACACACACACACACACACACACACACACACTCCGTCATGATATAATTTCACAGTAGCCTGTCCACTAAGACAGAACTGCCAGTAACCAGACATTCAGTTGGCAAAGACTGTCTTTGTTTGTTTACCAAATACCCTCAATGGAATGTTGACTTGTTTGTTTACCAAATACCCTCAATGGGATGTTGATTTGAGGCAGAACGTCTGGTCTACTAATGAATTAATCAGTTCTCTGTCTGGGTCTAATGTCGCTCTGTCTGTTTTCTCTACCAGACCATCCGGTTAGGGTGTGCGTGTACACACACACACACACACGCACGTTTGGTTTGCTATCCTTGTAGGGACCAACCAATTGATTCCCATTCAAAATCCTATTTTCCTTAACCCTAATGCCTAACCCTGACCCCTAATTATAACCCTGACCCCTAATTATAACCCTGGCCCCTAATTATAACCCTGGCCCCTAAGCCTAATATAGCCCCTTTCCTTGTGGGGTGACTTGTCCCCACTTCCCCCAATTTATTTTTTATTTGATTTTGTATCATCCTTGTGAGGACTTTCGGTCTCACAACCAAAAAAACACACACACTGTACATCTTAATACCTCTATTGTTCTCTCTCTCTCTCTCTCTCTCTCTCTCTCTCTCTCTCTCTCTCTCTCTCTCTCTCTCTCTCTCTCTCTCTCTCTCTCTCTCTCTGCTTTTCTCTCTCTCTCTCTCTCTCTCTCTCTCTCTGCTTTTCTCTCTCTCTCTCTCTCTCTCTCTCTCTCTGCTTTTCTCTCTCTCTCTCTCTCTCTCTGCTTCTCTCTCTCTGCTTCTCTCTCTCTCTCTCTCTGCTTCTCTCTCTCTCTCTCTCTGCTTCTCTCTCTCTCTCTCTGCTTCTCTCTCTCGCTCTCTGCTTCTCTCTCTCGCTCTCTCTCTCTCTCTCTCTCTCTGCTTCTCTCTCTCTCTCTGCTTCTCTCTCTCTCTCTCTCTCTCTCTGCTTCTCTCTCTCTCTACACCAGACTATCCGGTTCAAATCCTACCTGCTCAGTATGGGTATAGCCAACCCCGTTACCAGGGAGACGCACGGCTCAGGTACCCACTACCACCTACAGCTGGCCAAGCAGCTGGGAGACATTCTGCTGGCACCACTAGAGGTATGTGATCTTAAAGTACAGTGTGTGACAGTGGTTTTGCAGCATCCTGTAGTCTGCGGGTTCGAGAACGACCGGGAACTACGTCACCCTGGACGTCACGTTTCTCTCTTCTCTCTGGAGTTTGTTCAAACACATGAGATCACTTGGTTAGCTAGGATACAGTGGGGCAAATATATAAATAAATATATATACTCCGTGGTGGCAGGGTACTATATATATATATATATATATATATATATATATATATATATATATATACACACACAGTGGGGCAAAAAAAGTATTTAGTCAGCCACCAATTGTGCAAGATCTCCCACTTAAAAATATGAGAGAGGCCTGTCATTTTCATCATAGGTACACTTCAACTATGACAGACATTCCTCCATGCAGATCTCCTCTAGAGCAGTGATGTTTTGGGGCTGTTGCTGGGCAACACGGACTTTCAACTCCCTCCAAAGATTTTCTATGGGGTTGAGATCTGGAGACTGGCTAGGCCACTCCAGGACCTTGAAATGCTTCTTACGAAGCCACTCCTTCTTTGCCCGGGCGGTGTGTTTGGGATCATTGTCATGCTGAAAGACCCAGCCATGTTTCATCTTCAATGCCCTTGCTGATGGAAGGAGGTTTTCACTCAAAATCTCACGATACATGGCCCCATTCATTCTTTCCTTTACACGGATCAGTCGTCCTGGTCCCTTTGCAGAAAAACAGCCCCAAAGCATGATGTTTCCACCTCCATGCTTCACAGTAGGTATGGTGTTCTTTGGATGCAACTCAGCATTCTTTGTCCTCCAAATATGACGAGTTGAGTTTTTACCAAAAAGTTATATTTTGGTTTCATCTGACCATATGACATTCTCCCAATCTTCTTCTGGATCATCCAAATGCTCTCTAGCAAACTTCAGACGGGCCTGGACATGTACTGGCTTAAGCAGGGGGACACGTCTGGTAGGCTTTGTTACTTTGGTCCCAGCTCTCTGCAGGTCATTCACTAGGTCCCCCCGTGTGGTTCTGGGATTTTTGCTCACCGTTCTTGTGATAATTTTGACCCCACGGGTTGAGATCTTGCGTGGAGCCCCAGATCGAGGGAGATTATCAGTGGTCTTGTATGTCTTCCATTTCCTAATAATTGCTCCCACAGTTGATTTCTTCAAACCAAGCTGCTTACCTATTGCAGATTCAGTCTTCCCAGCCTGGTGCAGGTCTACAATTTTGTTTCTGGTGTCCTTTGACAGCTCTTTGGTCTTGGCCATAGTGGAGTGTGGAGTGTGACTGTTTGAGGTTGTGGACAGGTGTCTTTTATACTGATGACAAGTTCAAACAGGTGCCATTAATACAGGTAACGAGTGGAAGACAGAGGAGCCTCTTAAAGAAGAAGTTACAGGTCTGTGAGAGGCAGAAATCTTGCTTGTTTGTAGGTGACCAAATACTTATTTTCCACCATAATTTGCAAATAAATTCATAAAAAATCCTACAATGTGATTTTCTGGATTTTTTTTCTTCTCATTTTGTCTGTCATAGTTGAAGTGTACCTATGATGAAAATTACAGGCCTCTCATCTTTTTAAGTGGGAGAACTTGCACAATTGGTGGCTGACTAAATACTTTTTTGCCCCACTGTATATATCAGTGTTCCAGATCGAGCAGGCTCCAGTATTTTACAAACACGACATGCTATAAAGGGATACTTTGGGATTTTGGCAACGAGGCCCTTTTTATCTACTGCCTCATAGTCAGATGAACTCCATCTTTAATGTTTCTGTGTCCAGTATGAAGGAAGATGGAGGTGGTTTTTCAAGCCAATGCTAACTAGCATTTGCGCTAACTTCACAGTGCCTTCGGAAGGTATTCATAGTCCTTATTATCTACATACTATCTCATTTACATAGGTATTCACACGTCCCCGAGTCAATACATGTTAGAATCACCATTGGCAGCGATTACAGCTGGGGGTCTTTCTGGGTCAGTCTCTAAGAGCTGTGAGTCTTTCCCGGGTCAGTCTCTAAGAGCTGTGAGTCTTTCTGGGTCAGTCTCTCTAAGAGCTGGGAGTCTTTCTGGGTCAGTCTCTCTAAGAGCTGGGAGTCTTTCTGGGTCAGTCTCTCTAAGAGCTGGGAGTCTTTCTGGGTCAGTCTCTCTAAGAGCTGGGAGTCTTTCTGGGTCAGTCTCTCTAAGAGCTGGGAGTCTTTCTGGGTCAGTCTCTCTAAGAGCTGGGAGTCTTTCTGGGTCAGTCTCTCTAAGAGCCGGAGGTCTTTCCCGGGTCAGTCTCTAAGAGCTGGGAGTCTTTCCCGGGTCAGTCTCTCTAAGAGCTGGGAGTCTTTCTGGGTCAGTCTCTCTAAGAGCCGGAGGTCTTTCTGGGTCAGTCTCTCTAAGAGCTG
Source organism: Oncorhynchus mykiss (assembly GCF_013265735.2). NCBI lineage: Eukaryota > Metazoa > Chordata > Actinopteri > Salmoniformes > Salmonidae > Oncorhynchus > Oncorhynchus mykiss. Next base: position 45,516,740 of record NC_048593.1, read on the forward strand.
GGAGTCTTTCTGGGTCAGTCTCTCTAAGAGCCGGAGGTCTTTCCCGGGTCAGTCTCTAATAGCCGGGAGTCTTTTCTGGGTCAGTCTCTCTAAGAGCCGGGAGTCTTTCTGGGTCAGTCTCTCTAAGAGCCGGAGGTCTTTCCCGGGTCAGTCTCTAATAGCCGGGAGTCTTTTCTGGGTCAGTCTCTCTAAGAGCCGGGAGTCTTTCCCGGGTCAGTCTCTAAGAGCTGTGAGTGATTGTAGTGTTTGTCCGTTCTTTCTTTTCTTCTAAATTCTTCAAGCTCCAGTTGGTTGTTGATCATTGCTAGACAGCCATTTCTTGCCGTACATTTTCAAGTAGATTTAAGGCAAAACTGTATCTCGTCCACTCCGGAACATTCACTGTTTTCTTGGTAATCAACTCCAGTGTAGGTTTGGCCTGGTGTTGTTAGGTTAAATATGTATCTCTTTCTCTCTGTTCCTGTAGGAGCGTGGTGGGATGATGGCACTGACAGAAGTGTACTGTCTGGTCAACAGAGCTAGGGGAATGGAGGTGAGCTGAGGACACGCATACACACACACATACATATATACACACATATACATACATACACACGCGCATCTTTAAAGGCATCTTTAAACTTTGCTGTGCGTTCGAGGTGTCTTTTTACAGTCTATGGCGTGAAGAAACCATGTTCAGACATGGTGACCTGAGCTGATTGGCCAGCGGTAGGACTATAGGTGCACTCGATTGGTTCTATGGGCCTGCTGGGTAGGTGGAGTTCCACCTTCAGACACGGGTGACCTGAGCTGATTGGCCAGCGGTAGGACTATAGGTGCACCTGATTGGTTCTCTGGGCCTGCTGGGTAGGCGGAGTTCTACCTTCAGACACGTTAAACGGTTCAATATGAGGAGCACGTTGCCTTCCTGGTGCAGCTGAATCAAGTGCTCCTACCGCCAGCAGAGCTAAACATGTTTATTTTTTAAAGAACTCAGTTATCTATCGTTGTTTTTCTTTACAGATTGTAATTGTGTGTAAGCTTGTTATCGAACATGTCACCCTCCCTAGGAGAGGGGGTGACCTTGATAATTTATTGTTAAAACGAGAGGCTGCCTGGATCTTTAATTTAAAGACCCTTGCTCCCTTCGGTCTCAACTTAGACTCTGATCTGAAGACATTCTGGTGATTATTGTGACTTGTAATTGTTTGTAAGCTTGTGTAGTCAAATGAATCTATGATCGTATGCTATCCATTTGTTGTTTGTATGCTGTTCTTTGTATGCCATTTTAATATTTGATAATTAACCAATGATATTAGGCCACTCTTGGCCATGATTACAGACACCTGTGTCTTTTGACACTACATAAACGAGTGATCCCGCAGTGTTTGTGACCCTGATGAAGACAGCCTGGCTGTCGAAACGTTGGATATTCAATTTTTGCATCTGAGCTCCTAGAGTGTGTGGCTGTCCTTTATTTTCTAGTTTTCTACTCCGCTAGCCAGCACCTAAATAGATGTGCGTTTCTTTTTCCTTCTCTAAAGTTCTACTGCATCACGATCATAACAAAAGGTTTTCCTACTAGTTATAGTTTACAAACATATAAAACGCAGCATCTTAAGTGCTGTTCCCGTGTTTCATGAAATTAAAGATACCAGAAATGTTCCATACACTCAAAAAAAGCTAATTTCTCGCAAATGTTTTTACACCACTAAATGTGTTTTTACATTCCTGTTAGTGAGCATTTCTCCTTTGCCATCATAATCCTTTCCCCTGACATTTGTGGCATATATATCAAGAAGGTGATTAAACAGCATGATCATTACACAGGTGCACCTTGTGCTGGGGACTGGCTATAACAATTATTTTTGGGTCCACTAGTAAATAAAAAATCTACCAGCCACTCAGATTTTTTTCACCAGCCCTAATATTTTTTTCACAGCTAAAATTACAAAAAAATAAATAATAATAACTATGAGCATGCTTTGTAATGTTTCTAAAACAATAAATGTATTACTAGGAAGAAGTGCTTTGGTATATTGGTAAATTCTTTAATTTAATTGTTTGTGCCCGGAGTCTTTTACCCAAAAATATCAAAGATGAGACAAATGTTCACCTGCCCCTTTAAGGGGTTACCGTGGTAACGCGTCATGTTTGTGAGATTGATTCTGACACGTACAAGCGTTACCTTCTCTTTCCTAGCAACTCAAATATAGAAAAACAACCTAGCTTGAACAAAACAATGTATTTAGCCAAAAAAATACAACGACACAAAGTCTCACTTCACTTCACTACTTTCCTTTCAAGTACATTTAAGCCAACTTTTATGCTTGTGCGCAACGCTTCTACGAATGACTATTTCACTCACTCAGTACTTCCACGTGCGAACAGCCCCCAGCCAGGCAGTGTTGCAGCGCGAGGTGGGATTGGTTGTATAGGATTCATAGTTCTTTTGATTCATTTACCAGCTATGAAACAAAATGGCCGAAATACTTTGAAAACAGCTACTGCAGCATTTATTTTACTATAAATGTGATCGTACTTGACTTTTTATTCACAAATGCGAATGAAATGCTCACACTGTAGAGCCCTGACCACCTGCCAACGTGGCTGCTGAAATAGACGCCAATGCCAAAATCTGCCTGCATTTTGGCAGGTTGTGGTGTCCATTTTAGGCCCTGGATGAGAACAATAAAAGGCCTCTCTAAAACGTGTAGTTTTGTCACACAACACAATGCCACAGATGTCTCACGTTGAGGGAGTGTGCAATTGGCATGCTGACTGCAGGAATGTCCACCAGAGCGAATTGACCTCCACATCCGGCTTCTTCGCCCATTGGGGGTATTGTCTGAGACCAGCCACCCAGACAGCTGATGAAACTGTGGGATGGTCTGAGACCAGCCACCCAGACAACTGATGAAACTGTGGGTTTTCACAACTGAAGAATTTCTGCACAAACTGTCCGAAACCATTTCAGGGAAGCTCATCTGCGTACTCGTCGTCCTCGCCGGGGTCTTGACCTGACTGCAGTTTGGTGTCTCAACCAACTTCAGTGGGAAAATGCTCACCATCGATGGCCACTGGCAAGTGTGCTCTTCACGGATGAATTCCGGTTTCAACTGTTCCTGGGATATTGGCGGGAACTGGAACATGCTGTCAGACAGTGTGTGCCCCATGGTGGGGTTATGGTTTGGGCAGGCATAAACTATGGACAACGAACACAATTGCATTTTTACCAATGGCAAATTTGAATGCACAGTGATGCCGTGACGAGATCCCGAGGCTCATTGTCGTGCCATTGATCCTCCTCCATCACCTCATGTTTCAGCATGATAATGCACGTCCCCATGTCACAAGGATCTGAACACAATTCCTGGAAGCTGAAAACGTCCCAGTTCTTCCATGGCCTGCATACTCACCAGACATGTCACCCATTGAGCATGTTTGGGATGCTCTGGATCGACGTGTACGACAATGTGTTCCAGTTCCCACCAAAATATCCAGCAACTTCGCACAGTCATTGAAGAGGAGTGGGACAACATTCCACAGACCACAATCAACAGCCTGATCAACTCTATGTGAAGGAGATGTGTTGCGCTGCATGAGGCAAATGGTGGTCACACCAGATACTGACTGTGTTTCTGATCCACTCCCCTACCTTTAAAAATAATTGAAGGTATCTTTGACGGATGCGTATTTGTATTCCCAGTCGTGTGAAATCCATAGATTAGGGACTAATTAATTTAGTTAATTCCTAACTGTAGCTCAGTAAAATCTTTTAAATTGTTGCGTTTTTATATTTTTGTTCAGTGTTACTTTTTTATAAACAATACCTCCCTATATTTATTATTCTCTCCCCTCTTTTCCCGCTTCTCTCTACTCCTCTCTCCTCTCTCGTCCTCTCTCCTTCTCTCTCCTCCTTCTCTCTTTTTCTCCTCCTCTCTCCCCTTTTCCCCCTTCTTTCTCGTCCTCTCCTCTCTCCTTCTCTCTACTCCTCTCCTCTACTCCTCTCTCATCCTCTCCTCCTCTCTCATTCTCTCTACTCCTCTCTCCTTCTCTCTACTCCTCTCTACTCCTCTCTCCTCCTCTCTCCTTCTTTCTCATCCTCTACTCCTCTCCTCTCTCGTCCTCTCCTCCTCTCTCCTTCTCTCTTGTCCTTTCCTCCTTTCTCCTTCTCTACTCCTCTCTCGTCCTCTCCTCCTCTCTCCTTCTCTCTCATCCTCTCCTCCTCTCTCCTCCTCTCCTCCTCTCTCCTCTCTCATCCTCTCCTCCTCTCTCCTCCTCTCTCGTCCTCTCCTCCTCTCTCCTTCTCTCTCCTTCTTTCTCGTCCTCTCCTAGCTGCTGTCTCCAGAGGATTTGGTGAATGCCTGTAAGATGTTTGAGTCGCTGAAGCAACCACTGAGGTCAGTGTGTGTGTGTGTCATAGAGGAATCGGCCGAGCTCTTCCTGTTTGACTTCCTGTTGTTGGAGGCTGTTTCCTGTGGCCGTGTCACTTCCTGCCCCTTCCCAGAGATTCAAAAGAAAACAGAGAACTCAAACCCAGGCCACTTTCCAATTGTTTTCCTATTTCCTATATAGTGCACTACTTTTGACCAAAGCCCATAGGGTTGTTTTCAAAAGTAGTGCACTATATAGGGAATGGGGTGCTCTTTGGGACTCATTCCTGGTCCTTCTACTTACTTGCTTAAAATGAAAATCTACTGACTCTGTGTTAGAGCAACAGGAAAACCATTGTAGTGGAACAACTGTCTAAAAGACAGACTGTTTTCTACCATCCTCACTGTGTTACTTTACCAACTCCCTGTTAAACTTCATTCTTTTCATTTCCATCACCCCCTTATTTCTCCCACCTTTTTTATCTTCTCTCTCTCTCTCCCTCTCTCTTCCTCCATCCTTCATCTCCCTCCATCCCCTCTCTCTCTCCCTCTCTCTTCCTCCATCCTTCATCTCCCTCCATCCCCTCTCTCTCTCTCCCTCTCTCTTCCTCCATCCTTCATCTCCCTCCATCCCCTCTCTCTCTCTCCCTCCTTCCCCTCTCTCTCTCCCTCCTTCCCCTCTCTCTCTCTCTCTCTCTCTCCCGCCCTCCCTCCTTCCCCTCTCTCTGTCCCCTCTCTCTCTCCCTCCTTCCCCTCTCTCTCTCTCTCTCTCTCTCCTTCCGTCTCTCTCTCTCCCTCCTTCCCCTTTCACTCTCCCTCTCTCTCACCCTCTGTCCCCTCTCTGTCCCCCTCCGTTCCCCCTCTCCCTCCGTCACCCCTCTCTCTCTCTCTCTCCAGGTTGCGTATCTTTGACAGTGGTGTGATGGTGGTTCAGCTGCAGTCCCACAGTGAGGAGGAGATGATCTCCTCGGCCCTGGACAACGTAAGAATCACAATCACTTTTATTCACCAACAACATTTACCCAGAATGACACAGTGAGTTGGTGCTGCTAGTGATAGACAAATTAGAGGAATTGGGCCTGGGGGCTTTCCCACTGCATTCCACTTCACTTGTCCTAGGGCTGCAGTCCACTTCACTTGTCCTAGGGCTGCAATCCACTTCACTTGTCCTAGGGCTGCAGTCCACTTCACTTGTCCTAGGGCTGCATTCCAGGTCACTTGTCCTAGGGCTGCATTCCAGGTCACTTGTCCTAGGGCTGCATTCCAGGTCACTTGTCCTAGGGCTGCAGTCCACTTCACTTGTCCTAGGGCTGCATTCCAGGTCACTTGTCCTAGGGCTGCATTCCAAGTCACTTGTCCTAGGGCTGCATCCCAGGTCACTTGTCCTAGGGCTGCATTCCAGGTCACTTGTCCTAGGGCTGCATTCCAGGTCATTTGTCCTAGGGCTGCATTCCAGGTCACTTGTCCTAGGGCTGCATTCCAGTTCACTTGTCCTAGGGCTGCATTCCAGGTCACTTGTCCTAGGGCTGCATTCCACTTCACTTGTCCTAGGGCTGCATTCCACTTCACTTGTCCTAGGGCTGCATTCCAGGTCACTTGTCCTAGGGCTGCATTCCCCTTCACTTGTCCTAGGGCTGCATTCCCCTTCACTTGTCCTAGGGCTGCATTCCACCTCACTTGTCCTAGGGCTGCATTCCAGGTCACTTGTCCTAGGGCTGCATTCCACTTCACTTGTCCTAGGGCTGCATTCCAGGTCACTTGTCCTAGGGCTGCATTCCAGGTCACTTGTCCTAGGGCTGCATTCCAGGTCACTTGTCCTAGGGCTGCATTCCACTTCACTTGTCCTAGGGCTGCATTCCACTTCACTTGTCCTAGGGCTGCATTCCAGGTCACTTGTCCTAGGGCTGCATTCCACTTCACTTGTCCTAGGGCTGCAGTCCACTTCACTTGTCCTAGGGCTGCAGTCCACTTCACTTGTCCTAGGGCTGCAGTCCACTTCACTTGTCCTAGGGCTGCATTCCACTTCACTTGTCCTAGGGCTGCATTCCAGGTCACTTGTCCTAGGGCTGCATTCCAGGTCACTTGTCCTAGGGCTGCATTCCAGTTCACTTGTCCTAGGGCTGCATTCCAGGTCACTTGTCCTAGGGCTGCATTCCAGGTCACTTGTCCTAGGGCTGCATTCCACTTCACTTGTCCTAGGGCTGCATTCCAGGTCACGTGTCCTAGGGCTGCATTCCACTTCACTTATCCTAGGGCTGCATTCCACTTCACTTGTCCTAGGGCTGCATTCCACTTCACTTGTCCTAGGGCTGCATTCCACTTCACTTGTCCTAGGGCTGCAGTCCACTTCACTTGTCCTAGGGCTGCATTCCAGGTCACTTGTCCTAGGGCTGCATTCCACTTCACTTGTCCTAGGGCTGCATTCCACTTCACTTGTCCTAGGGCTGCATTCCACGTCACTTGTCCTAGGGCTGCATTCCACTTCACTTGTCCTAGGGCTGCATTCCACTTCACTTGTCCTAGGGCTGCATTCCACTTCACTTGTCCTAGGGCTGCATTCCAGTTCATGTTAGCAGAGGGAATAGTAACATATTGATGTAGTTTCCTTATAAACATGTTATTACATGGACAGTTTAAATTGTAAATTCCTTCTCGTTGTATTGAGGCGACAACATCTTCAACAGTTGCACTTGGAGTATTGTTATATTCTCCTAAGAGAAGAATAGCACCTTTAGGGACAGCTCTAACAGCACCTTTAGGGACAGCTCTAACAGCACCTTTAGGGACAGCTCTAACAGCACCTTTAGGGGCAGCTCTAACAGCACCTTTAGGGACAGCTCTAACAGCACCTTTAGGGGCAGCTCTAACAGCACCTTTAGGGGCAGCTCTAACAGCACCTTTAGGGACAGCTCTATCAACACCTTTAGGGACAGCTCTAACAGCACCTTTAGGGGCAGCTCTAACAGCACCTTTAGGGGCAGCTCTAACAGCACCTTTAGGGACAGCTCTATCAACACCTTTAGGGACAGCTCTAACAGCACCTTTAGGGACAGCTCTAACAGCACCTTTAGGGACAGCTCTAACAGCACCTTTAGGGACAGCTCTAACAACACCTTTAGGGACAGCTCTAACAGCACCTTTAGGGACAGCTCTAACAACACCTTTAGGGACAGCTCTAACAGCACCTTTAGGGACAGCTCTAACAGCACCTTTAGGGACAGCTCTAACAGCACCTTTAGGGACAGCTCTAACAACACCTTTAGGGACAGCTCTAACAGCACCTTTAGGGACAGCTCTAACAACACCTTTAGGGACAGCTCTAACAGCACCTTTAGGGACAGCTCTAACAGCACCTTTAGGGACAGCTCTAACAGCACCTTTAGGGACAGCTCTAACAACACCTTTAGGGACAGCTCTAACAACACCTTTAGGGACAGCTCTAACAGCACCTTTAGGGACAGCTCTAACAGCACCTTTAGGGACAGCTCTAACAGCACCTTTAGGGACAGCTCTATCAACACCTTTAGGGACAGCTCTAACAGCACCTTTAGGGACAGCTCTAACAACACCTTTAGGGACAGCTCTAACAGCACCTTTAGGGACAGCTCTAACAGCACCTTTAGGGACAGCTCTAACAACACCTTTAGGGACAGCTCTAACAGCACCTTTAGGGACAGCTCTAACAACACCTTTAGGGGCAGCTCTAACAGCACCTTTAGGGACAGCTCTAACAGCACCTTTAGGGACAGCTCTAACAGCACCTTTAGGGACAGCTCTAACAGCACCTTTAGGGACAGCTCTATCAACACCTTTAGGGACAGCTCTAACAGCACCTTTAGGGACAGATCTAACAACACCTTTAGGGACAGCTCTAACAGCACCTTTAGGGACAGATCTAACAACACCTTTAGGGACAGCTCTAACAGCACCTTTAGGGACAGCTCTAACAACACCTTTAGGGACAGCTCTATCAACACCTTTAGGGACAGCTCTAACAGCACCTTTAGAGACAGATCTAACAACACCTTTAGGGACAGCTCTAACAACACCTTTAGGGACAGCTCTAACAACACCTTTAGGGACAGCTCTATCAACACCTTTAGGGACAGCTCTAACAGCACCTTTAGGGACAGCTCTAACAGCACCTTTAGGGACAGCTCTAACAGCACCTTTAGGGACAGCTCTAACAGCACCTTTAGGGACAGCTCTAACAGCACCTTTAGGGACAGCTCTAACAACACCTTTAGGGACAGCTCTAACAACACCTTTAGGGACAGCTCTAACAACACCTTTAGGGACAGCTCTAACAGCACCTTTAGGGACAGCTCTAACAGCACCTTTAGGGACAGCTCTAACAACACCTTTAGGGACAGCTCTAACAACACCTTTAGGGACAGCTCTAACAACCATTTCATACTCCTCGGGAGTGAATGTAACATTGTGTTGTTCTCATGAATTCTGGGTAATCATATAGTCGTCCATCATTATTCAATAATTGTTTAACCTCAGATAATGATGTTGTCAAACCAGTTCTGGAAAAACAAATACTTTTTTGTTGTTGTTGTATTTTATGTCTTTATTATTCCGGATTGTATACCTAATGTGGGGAAAAATGTGTGTTTGTACATTAGAAGTACTTGTTTATGAAAGTGAGCAAGCTTCATAAGGATTTTACCCACATCAAAGGTGCATTTTAGTAAATATTCTAGACCACCAATCTGTTGGAATATTAAATTAGGGATTATATTCCAAATGCAAATCCTAATTTCTTAAATAGTTTTGTTTCCATTTAATCATAAATATTATATTAGAGGTTTTATAATCCAGACAAAATGAGAAAAACAAATCCAGAATATCATATTGTAGGATTTTTTATGAATTTATTTGCAAATTATGGTGGAAAATAAGTATTTGGTCACCTACAAACAAGCAAGATTTTTGGCTCTCACAGACCTGTAACTTCTTCATTAAGAGGCTCCTCTGTCCTCCACTCGTTACCTGTATTAATGGCACCTGTTTGAACTTGTTATCAGTATAAAAGACACCTGTCCACAACCTCAAACAGTCACACTCCAAACTTTGGCCAAGACCAAAGAGCTGTCAAAGGACACCAGAAACAAAATTGTAGACCTGCACCAGGCTGGGAAGACTGAATCTGCAATAGGTAAGCAGCTTGGTTTGAAGAAATCAACTGTGGGAGCAATTATTAGGAAATGGAAGACATACAAGACCACTGATAATCTCCCTCGATCTGGGGCTCCACGCAAGATCTCAACCCGTGGGGTCAAAATGATCACAAGAACGGTGAGCAAAAATCCCAGAACCACACGGGGGGACCTAGTGAATGACCTGCAGAGAGCTGGGACCAAAGTAACAAAGCCTACCATCAGTAACACACTAAACCGCCAGGGACTCAAATCCTGCAGTGCCAGACGTGTCCCCCTGCTTAAGCCAGTACATGTCCAGGCCCGTCTGAAGTTTGCTAGAGAGCATTTGGATGATCCAGAAGAAGATTGGGAGAATGTCATATGGTCAGATGAAACCAAAATATAACTTTTTGGTAAAAACTCAACTCGTCATGTTTGGAGGACAACGAATGCTGAGTTGCATCCAAAGAACACCATACCTACTGTGAAGCATGGGGGTGGAAACATCATGCTTTGGGGCTGTTTTTCTGCAAAGGGACCAGGACGACTGATCCATGTAAAGGAAAGAATAAATTGGGCCATGTATCGTGAGATTTTGAGTGAAAACCTCCTTCCATCAGCAAGGGCATTGAAGATGAAACGTGGCTGGGTCTTTCAGCATGACAATGATCCCAAACACACCGACCGGGCAACGAAGGAGTGGCTTCGTAAGAAGCATTTCAAGGTCCTGGAGTGGCCTAGCCAGTCTCCAGATCTCAACCCCATAGAAAATCTTTGGAGGGATTTGAAAGTCCGTGTTGCCCAGCTACAGCTCCAAAACATCACTGCTCTAGAGGAGATCTACATGGAGGAATGGGCCAAAATACCAGCAGTGTGTGTGAACCTTGTGAAGACTTACAGAAAACGTTTGACCTCTGTCATTGCCAACAAAGGGTATATAACAAAGTATTGAGAAACTTTTGTTATTGACCAAATACTTATTTTCCACCATAATTTGCAAATAAATTCATTAAAAATCCTACAATGTGATTTTCTGAATTTCTTTCTTTCTTCATATCATATCAATCATATCATATATATCATATCAATCATATGATATATATATCATATCAATCATATTAGTCATATATCATATGTCAATCATATGAGATACGACCCAGACCCGTGACATTTGTTTTCATTCTGGATCCGGACCCGCTCGGGTGGATCCATGAATACCTCGAAGACAAATGTACAGAAGGAATACAGACAGGAATTTCCACAAGATGAATATAACTACTAACTTACATGTGTAACCATGGCTCTATAGTAACTAACGTACTGTAACATGTGTAACCATGGCTCTATAGTAACTAACATACTGTAACATGTGTAACCATGGCTCTATAGTAACTAACTTACTGTAACATGTGTAACCATGGCTCTATAGTAACTAACTTACTGTAACATGTGTAACCATGGCTCTATAGTAACTACTAACTTACTGTAACATGTGTAACCATGGCTCTATAGTAACTACTAACTTACATGTGTAACCATGGCTCTATAGTAACTAACTTACTGTAACATGTGTAACCATGGCTCTGTAGTAACTAACTTACTGTAACATGTGTAACCATGGCTCTATAGTAACTACTAACTTACATGTGTAACCATGGCTCTATAGTAACTAACTTACTGTAACATGTGTAACCATGGCTCTATAGTAACTAACTTACTGTAACATGTGTAACCATGGCTCTATAGTAACTATTAACTTACTGTAACATGTGTAACCATGGCTCTATAGTAACTACTAACTTACTGTAACATGTGTAACCATGGCTCTATAGTAACTACTAACTTACTGTAACATGTGTAACCATGGCTCTATAGTAACTACTAACTTACTGTAACATGTGTAACCATGGCTCTATAGTAACTAACTTACTGTAACATGTGTAACCATGGCTCTATAGTAACTACTAACTTACATGTGTAACCATGGCTCTATAGTAACTAACTTACTGTAACATGTGTAACCATGGCTCTATAGTAACTAACGTACTGTAACATGTGTAACCATGGCTCTATAGTAACTAACTTACTGTAACATGTGTAACCATGGCTCTATAGTAACTAACTTACTGTAACATGTGTAACCATGGCTCTATAGTAACTAACTTACTGTAACATGTGTAACCATGGCTCTATAGTAACTAACTTACTGTAACATGTGTAACCATGGCTCTATAGTAACTAACTTACTGTAACATGTGTAACCATGGCTCTATAGTAACTAACTTACTGTAACATGTGTAACCATGGCTCTATAGTAACTAACGTACTGTAACATGTGTAACCATGGCTCCATAGTAACTAACTTACTGTAACATGTGTAACCATGGCTCTATAGTAACTAACTTACTGTAACATGTGTAACCATGGCTCTATAGTAACTAACTTACTGTAACATGTGTAACCATGGCTCTATAGTAACTACTAACTTACTGTAACATGTGTAACCATGGCTCTATAGTAACTACTAACTTACATGTGTAACCATGGCTCTATAGTAACTAACTTACTGTAACATGTGTAACCATGGCTCTGTAGTAACTAACTTACTGTAACATGTGTAACCATGGCTCTATAGTAACTACTAACTTACATGTGTAACCATGGCTCTATAGTAACTAACTTACTGTAACATGTGTAACCATGGCTCTATAGTAACTAACTTACTGTAACATGTGTAACCATGGCTCTATAGTAACTATTAACTTACTGTAACATGTGTAACCATGGCTCTATAGTAACTACTAACTTACTGTAACATGTGTAACCATGGCTCTATAGTAACTACTAACTTACTGTAACATGTGTAACCATGGCTCTATAGTAACTACTAACTTACTGTAACATGTGTAACCATGGCTCTATAGTAACTAACTTACTGTAACATGTGTAACCATGGCTCTATAGTAACTACTAACTTACATGTGTAACCATGGCTCTATAGTAACTAACTTACTGTAACATGTGTAACCATGGCTCTATAGTAACTAACGTACTGTAACATGTGTAACCATGGCTCTATAGTAACTAACTTACTGTAACATGTGTAACCATGGCTCTATAGTAACTAACTTACTGTAACATGTGTAACCATGGCTCTATAGTAACTAACTTACTGTAACATGTGTAACCATGGCTCTATAGTAACTAACTTACTGTAACATGTGTAACCATGGCTCTATAGTAACTAACTTACTGTAACATGTGTAACCATGGCTCTATAGTAACTAACTTACTGTAACATGTGTAACCATGGCTCTATAGTAACTAACGTACTGTAACATGTGTAACCATGGCTCCATAGTAACTAACTTACTGTAACATGTGTAACCATGGCTCTATAGTAACTACTAACTTACATGTGTAACCATGGCTCTATAGTAACTAACTTACCGTAACATGTGTAACCATGGCTCTATAGTAACTAACTTACTGTAACATGTGTAACCATGGCTCTATAGTAACTACTAACTTACTGTAACATGTGTAACCATGGCTCTATAGTAACTACTAACTTACTGTAACATGTGTAACCATGGCTCTATAGTAACTATTAACTTACTGTAACATGTGTAACCATTGCTCTATAGTAACTAACTTACTGTAACATGTGTAACCATGGCTCTATAGTAACTAACTTACTGTAACATGTGTAACCATGGCTCTATAGTAACTAACTTACTGTAACATGTGTAACCATGGCTCTATAGTAACTATTAACTTACTGTAACATGTGTAACCATGGCTCTATAGTAACTAACTTACTGTAACATGTGTAACCATGGCTCTATAGTAACTAACTTACTGTAACATGTGTAACCATGGCTCCATAGTAACTAACGTACTGTAACATGTGTAACCATGGCTCTATAGTAACTAACGTACTGTAACATGTGTAACCATGGCTCTATAGTAACTACTAACTTACTGTAACATGTGTAACCATGGCTCTATAGTAACTACTAACTTACTGTAACATGTGTAACCATGGCTCTATAGTAACTACTAACTTACTGTAACATGTGTAACCATGGCTCTATAGTAACTAACTTACTGTAACATGTGTAACCATGGCTCTATAGTAACTACTAACTTACATGTGTAACCATGGCTCTATAGTAACTAACTTACTGTAACATGTGTAACCATGGCTCTATAGTAACTAACGTACTGTAACATGTGTAACCATGGCTCTATAGTAACTAACTTACTGTAACATGTGTAACCATGGCTCTATAGTAACTAACTTACTGTAACATGTGTAACCATGGCTCTGTAGTAACTAACTTACTGTAACATGTGTAACCATGGCTCTATAGTAACTACTAACTTACATGTGTAACCATGGCTCTATAGTAACTACTAACTTACATGTGTAACCATGGCTCTATAGTAACTAACTTACTGTAACATGTGTAACCATGGCTCTATAGTAACTATTAACTTACTGTAACATGTGTAACCATGGCTCTATAGTAACTAACTTACTGTAACATGTGTAACCATGGCTCTATAGTAACTAACTTACTGTAACATGTGTAACCATGGCTCTATAGTAACTAACTTACTGTAACATGTGTAACCATGGCTCTATAGTAACTAACGTACTGTAACATGTGTAACCATGGCTCCATAGTAACTAACTTACTGTAACATGTGTAACCATGGCTCTATAGTAACTACTAACTTACATGTGTAACCATGGCTCTATAGTAACTAACTTACTGTAACATGTGTAACCATGGCTCTATAGTAACTAACTTACTGTAACATGTGTAACCATGGCTCTATAGTAACTACTAACTTACTGTAACATGTGTAACCATGGCTCTATAGTAACTACTAACTTACTGTAACATGTGTAACCATGGCTCCATAGTAACTAACTTACTGTAACATGTGTAACCATGGCTCTATAGTAACTACTAACTTACATGTGTAACCATGGCTCTATAGTAACTAACTTACTGTAACATGTGTAACCATGGCTCTATAGTAACTAACTTACTGTAACATGTGTGACCATGGCTCTATAGTAACTACTAACTTACTGTAACATGTGTAACCATGGCTCTATAGTAACTACTAACGTACTGTAACATGTGTAACCATGGCTCCATAGTAACTAACTTACTGTAACATGTGTAACCATGGCTCTATAGTAACTACTAACTTACATGTGTAACCATGGCTCTATAGTAACTAACTTACTGTAACATGTGTAACCATGGCTCTATAGTAACTAACTTACTGTAACATGTGTAACCATGGCTCTATAGTAACTACTAACTTACTGTAACATGTGTAACCATGGCTCTATAGTAACTAACGTACTGTAACATGTGTAACCATGGCTCTATAGTAACTACTAACTTACTGTAACATGTGTAACCATGGCTCTATAGTAACTACTAACTTACTGTAACATGTGTAACCATGGCTCTATAGTAACTACTAACTTACTGTAACATGTGTAACCATGGCTCTATAGTAACTAACTTACTGTAACATGTGTAACCATGGCTCTATAGTAACTACTAACTTACATGTGTAACCATGGCTCTATAGTAACTAACTTACTGTAACATGTGTAACCATGGCTCTATAGTAACTAACGTACTGTAACATGTGTAACCATGGCTCTATAGTAACTAACTTACTGTAACATGTGTAACCATGGCTCTATAGTAACTAACTTACTGTAACATGTGTAACCATGGCTCTATAGTAACTAACTTACTGTAACATGTGTAACCATGGCTCTATAGTAACTACTAACTTACTGTAACATGTGTAACCATGGCTCTATAGTAACTAACTTACTGTAACATGTGTAACCATGGCTCTATAGTAACTATTAACTTACTGTAACATGTGTAACCATGGCTCTATAGTAACTAACTTACTGTAACATGTGTAACCATGGCTCTATAGTAACTAACTTACTGTAACATGTGTAACCATGGCTCCATAGTAACTAACGTACTGTAACATGTGTAACCATGGCTCTATAGTAACTAACGTACTGTAACATGTGTAACCATGGCTCTATAGTAACTACTAACTTACTGTAACATGTGTAACCATGGCTCTATAGTAACTACTAACTTACTGTAACATGTGTAACCATGGCTCTATAGTAACTACTAACTTACTGTAACATGTGTAACCATGGCTCTATAGTAACTAACTTACTGTAACATGTGTAACCATGGCTCTATAGTAACTACTAACTTACATGTGTAACCATGGCTCTATAGTAACTAACTTACTGTAACATGTGTAACCATGGCTCTATAGTAACTAACGTACTGTAACATGTGTAACCATGGCTCTATAGTAACTAACTTACTGTAACATGTGTAACCATGGCTCTATAGTAACTAACTTACTGTAACATGTGTAACCATGGCTCTGTAGTAACTAACTTACTGTAACATGTGTAACCATGGCTCTATAGTAACTACTAACTTACATGTGTAACCATGGCTCTATAGTAACTACTAACTTACATGTGTAACCATGGCTCTATAGTAACTAACTTACTGTAACATGTGTAACCATGGCTCTATAGTAACTATTAACTTACTGTAACATGTGTAACCATGGCTCTATAGTAACTAACTTACTGTAACATGTGTAACCATGGCTCTATAGTAACTAACTTACTGTAACATGTGTAACCATGGCTCTATAGTAACTAACTTACTGTAACATGTGTAACCATGGCTCTATAGTAACTAACGTACTGTAACATGTGTAACCATGGCTCCATAGTAACTAACTTACTGTAACATGTGTAACCATGGCTCTATAGTAACTACTAACTTACATGTGTAACCATGGCTCTATAGTAACTAACTTACTGTAACATGTGTAACCATGGCTCTATAGTAACTAACTTACTGTAACATGTGTAACCATGGCTCTATAGTAACTACTAACTTACTGTAACATGTGTAACCATGGCTCTATAGTAACTACTAACTTACTGTAACATGTGTAACCATGGCTCCATAGTAACTAACTTACTGTAACATGTGTAACCATGGCTCTATAGTAACTACTAACTTACATGTGTAACCATGGCTCTATAGTAACTAACTTACTGTAACATGTGTAACCATGGCTCTATAGTAACTAACTTACTGTAACATGTGTGACCATGGCTCTATAGTAACTACTAACTTACTGTAACATGTGTAACCATGGCTCTATAGTAACTACTAACGTACTGTAACATGTGTAACCATGGCTCCATAGTAACTAACTTACTGTAACATGTGTAACCATGGCTCTATAGTAACTACTAACTTACATGTGTAACCATGGCTCTATAGTAACTAACTTACTGTAACATGTGTAACCATGGCTCTATAGTAACTAACTTACTGTAACATGTGTAACCATGGCTCTATAGTAACTAACGTACTGTAACATGTGTAACCATGGCTCCATAGTAACTATTAACTTACTGTAACATGTGTAACCATGGCTCTATAGTAACTAACTTACTGTAACATGTGTAACCATGGCTCTATAGTAACTAACTTACTGTAACATGTGTAACCATGGCTCTATAGTAACTACTAACTTACTGTAACATGTGTAACCATGGCTCTATAGTAACTAACGTACTGTAACATGTGTAACCATGGCTCTATAGTAACTAACTTACTGTAACATGTGTAACCATGGCTCTATAGTAACTAACTTACTGTAACATGTGTAACCATGGCTCTATAGTAACTAACTTACTGTAACATGTGTAACCATGGCTCTGTAGTACAGCACTTGTTTTCTCTTGTATGGACCAGCCAAACACAAGGTGACTTTGTATTCCCACTCTCTCTTCTCTCTTCTCTCTCTCTTCTCTCCTTCCCGTAGGTAACTGATAAAGGCTCTCTGACAGCTGAGGAGTTTGCCAAGCTGCTCGGTCTCTCTGTTCTTCTGTCTAAAGAAAGGTAGGTACCACTACTCACTCTCTAATCCCTGACTGGATATAGAACTACAACTCCCATCGTCGCCCACTGTATATAGAACTACAACTCCCATTGTCACCCACTGTTTATAGAACTACAACTCCCATCGTCGCCCACTGTATATAGAACTACAACTCCCATTGTCACCCACTGTTTATAGAACTACAACTCCCATCGTCACCCACTGTATATAGAACTACAACTCCCATCGTCACCCACTGGATTGAACTACAGCTGTCCTGATTATTGTTGATAATACACAATGTGAACAGAAGTATGTGGACACTTGTTCGTCAAACATCTATTCCAAATCATAGGTGGCAGGTAGCCTAGTGGTTAGAGTGGAGGGGCGGCAGGTAGTCTAGTGGTTAGAGTGGAGGGGCGGCAGGTAGTCTAGTGGTTAGAGTGGAGGGGCGGCAGGTAGCCTAGTGGTTAGAGTGGAGGGGCGGCAGGTAGCCTAGTGGTTAGAGTGGAGGGGCGGCAGGTAGCCTAGTGGTTAGAGTGGAGGGGCGGCAGGTAGTCTAGTGGTTAGAGTGGAGGGGCGGCAGGTAGTCTAGTGGTTAGAGTGGAGGGGCGGCTGGTAGTCTAGTGGTTAGAGTGGAGGGGCGGCAAGTAGCCTAGTGGTTAGAGTGGAGGGGCGGCAGGTAGCCTAGTGGTTAGAGTGTAGGGGCGGCAGGTAGCCTAGTGGTTAGAGTGGAGGGGAGGCAGGTAGCCTAGTGGTTAGAGTGTTGGACTAGTAACCGAAAGGTTGCTGGATCGAATTCCCGAGCTGACAGGGTAAAAATCTGTCGTTCTGCCCCTGAACAAGGCAGTTAACCCACTGTTCCTAGACCAGTTAACCCACTGTTCCCCTGAACAAGGCAGTTAACCCACTGTTCCCCTGAACAAGGCAGTCAACCCACTGTTCCCCTGAACAAGGCAGTCAACCCACTGTTCCTAGGCTGTTATTGTAAATAGGAAATTGTTCTTACCTGACTTGTCTAGTTAAATAAAGGTAAAATAAAATTTTAAAACATTTTTTAAAAATGTTATGTGGAGTTGGTTCCCCCTTCACTGCTATAACAGCCTCCACTCTTCTGGGAAGGCTTTCCACTAGATGTAGGAACATTGCTGCTATAACAGCCTCCACTCTTCTGGGAAGGCTTTCCACTAGATGTTGGAACATTGCTGCTATAACAGCCTCCACTCTTCAGGGAAGGCTTTCCACTAGATGTTGGAACATTGCTGCTATAACAGCCTCCACTCTTCTGGGAAGGCTTTCCACTAGATGTTGGAACATTGCTGCTATAACAGCCTCCACTCTTCTGGGAAGGCTTTCCACTAGATGTTGGAACATTGCTGCTATAACAGCCTCCACTCTTCTGGGAAGGCTTTCCACTAGATGTTGGAACATTGCTGTGGGGACTTGCTTCCATTCAGCCACGAGCATTAGTGAGGTCGGACACTGATGTTGGACGATTAGGCTCACATTTGCCGTTCCAATTCATTCGAAAGGTGTTCGATGGGGTTGAGGTCAGGGCTCTGTGCAGGCCAGTCAAGTTCTTCCACACTGATCTCAACAAACCATTTCTGTATGGACCTCGCTTTGTGCACAGGGGCATTGTCATGCTGAAACAGGAAAGGACCTTCACCAAACAGTTTGGTACTCGGTAGTGAGTGTTGCTGCCGAGGATAGACGATTTTTATGTGCTTCAGCACTTGGCGGTCCCGTTCTGTGAGCTTGTTTGGCCTACCACTTTGTGGCTGAGCCGTTTTTGCTCCTAGACATTTCCACTTCACAATCACAGCACTTACATTTGACCTGGGAAGCTCTAGCAGGGCAGAAATTTGACAAAACTGACTTGTTGGAAAGGTGGCATCCTATGACGGTGCCACGTTGAAAGTCACCGAGCTCTTCAGTAAGGCCATTCTACTGCCAATGTTTGTCTATGGAGATTGCATGGCTGTGTGCTCGATTTTTATACACCTGTCCGCAACGGGTGTGGCTGAAAGACGAATCCACTAATTTGAAGGGGTGTCCACATACTTTTGTAAATATTGTGTATTATAAATTGTTACAGTTTATTATTCAGTAGTTTGTTCTGTAGATAACGTGACACGTTTCTGTCCCAATCTCTCTATCTATCCCTCTTCTCTGTCTCTTTGTCTCTCTGTCTGTCAGGTTGTTACTAGCAGAGAAGATGGGTCACCTGTGTAGAGACGACTCTGTGGAAGGCCTACGGTTCTACCCCAACCTTTTCAACAGTCAGGCTTGATGTAAACGCGTCCAAATAGTACCCTAGTCCCAGTATAGTGCACTGCTTTTGACCAGGGGTCCATAGGGTTTTAGTGCACTACATCGGTTCTACTAAAAACTCTTCTCCACTCATGTCTGATCTGAGGACAGCATGTGTTGTGGGATCAACGACTGGCAAACCAAATCCCACTTCTCAGTTGTACCGGGTATACTACAAAGCAGGATCAATGAGTTAGCCAACTAACTTGCCTAAATATTCTGAAATTATATTCTCGACATGATTTCATTTTTTTTTTTAGAGAAAGATACATTTAAAATGGACATGGGTCTAATAATTGTATTCAGATAATCTCTCAGTTTAACTTTCTTAACAAATCAGAAAATTCAATAGATATTTCTGTTTGTTGATTTTAAAGTTAGCCGACCAACTAGTTGATCCTGCATTGTAGCAGAGCCCTCTGTGTCCATGGTTACTGCGTTGTGTTGATACAGTTGAAAAGAGAAGGGCGACATCTATCCCAGACCTCACCTTGCTAGCACAAAGGGTGTTGTTCCTACGACTGTTCTCTGGACTCTCTAGAGCCGTTTGGGCCTCAGAGAGCTCGAGGCAAGTCAAATGTATCAGAATATATCTCGTCTCCTTAGTCCCAGACAACAATAATCTAGTATAGATGTAAATGGTTAATAAGGTAAAGTTTTTTTTTTTTCTCCATGTATTGGATAATAAGGTTAACGTTGTCTGTCTCGATGCTTTCAGTTTGATATCATGTCTGTATCTGACATCATCAACATTGTACCTAGTGTTGGATCTAGGTAACGCTGTGGAACTAAGTTGTATAATACCAAACCTCTCGTTTTAATGTAAAATGTGTTTACTATTGGAACGTCTCAGTAAGTCTGAAACCTCCTGTTTGAAGAGAGTCTTAAATAACTCTCAGGTTGTACCCATCACCCCATGTTTTATGTGTTCCTTTACATGATAAAGACTGTATGTAACATAATGGTCAACGTGCTCCTTCATTCAAATGTAATTAGTTATTAAACTGTACCTGTACCTATATCAGCTAGTCTGTTTGTCTCCGTCTGTCTGTCTGGCTGGCTGGCTGGCTAGCCTGTCTGTCTAGCCTGTCTCTGTCTGTCTGGCTAGCTAGCCTTCCTGTTTGTCTGTCTGTCTGTTTAGCCTGCCTGTGTCTGTCTGGCTGGCTGGCTAGCTAGCCTGTCTGTCTTCTGTCTAGCTAGCCTGTCTGTCTAGCCTGTCTCTGTCTGGCTGGCTGGCTAGCTAGCCTGTCTGTCTTCTGTCTAGCTAGCCTGTCTGTCTAGCCTGTCTCTGTCTGTCTGGCTAGCTAGCCTGTCTGTCTTCTGTCTAGCTAGCCTGTCTGTCTAGCCTGTCTCTGTCTGGCTGGCTAGCTAGCCTGTCTGTCTTCTGTCTAGCTAGCCTGTCTGTCTAGCCTGTCTCTGTCTGTCTGGCTAGCTAGCCTGTCTGTCTTCTGTCTAGCTAGCCTGTCTAGCTAGCCTGTCTCTGTCTGTCTGGCTAGCTAGCCTTCCTGTTTGTCTGTCTGTCTGTTTAGCCTGCCTGTCTGCCTGTGTCTGTCTGGCTGGCTGGCTAGCTAGCCTGTCTGTCTTCTGTCTAGCTAGCCTGTCTGTCTAGCCTGTCTCTGTCTGTCTGGCTAGCTAGCCTGTCTGTCTTCTGTCTAGCTAGCCTGTCTGTCTAGCCTGTCTCTGTCTGTCTGGCTAGCTAGCCTTCCTGTTTGTCTGTCTGTCTGTTTAGCCTGCCTGTGTCTGTCTGGCTAGCCTGCCTGTCTGCCTGTGTCTGTCTGGCTAGCCTGCCTGTCTGTCTGTCTAGCTAGTCAGTATGTCTGGCTAGCCTGTCTAGGCTGTCTATCTCTGATTCTTTGTGTCTGTTGAACCAGGCTACTTTACAGTGTTAATAGGACCAGGCTACTTTACAGTGTTAATAGGACCAGGCTACTTTACAGTGTTAATAGGACCAGGCTACTTTACAGTGTTAATAGGACCAGGCTTCCTGTGACCAGCAAGCTAACTGATCCTAGGTCAGCAGTCAGATGCAGGCCCATTACCCTGTAGACAAGCTTCCTGTGACCAGCAAGCTAACTGATCCTAGGTCAGCAGTCAGATGCAGGCTAGAGACTATTAGGCCGTGTCCCAAATGGAATCCTATTCCCAATACACACACACACACACACACACATATATGAACACACACACACACATACACGTAGTCTGGGAGCGTGGGAGCACGTGGTGTACCCCAGATTAGATTAGCCTGCTGTGTCCTCCATGTGGGTGATCAATTTAAATGAATGGATTAAACAGAACTGGGAGGAAACCAGAAGACTTTGCCCTGGAGTAGAATCAAATCAATTTGAATTTGTCACGTGTGCCGAACACAACGGGTGTAGTAGAGCTTTCTGTGAATTGCTTATTTACAAACCAACAATGCAGTTCAAGAAATAGAGTTAAGATAATTGTTAACTTTTTTTTTATTTAGTAAAATACTAAATAGTAAAATACTAAATAAAAAGTAACACCAATAACAATAACGAGGTTATATACACAGGAGGTACCGGCACCCAGGCAATATACACAGGGGGTAACGGTTAGTTGAGGTAATATAATGTAGTTAGAGGTAAAGACTAGACAACAGGATAGATAATAGACAGTAACAGCAGTGTTGGTAGTAGGGTAGGTAATATGTACATATAGATAGAGTAGACCCCATGTAGAGACGGGAGATACTGTATGACACACTCAAAGGCAGACACGCATTCACACACACTACACACACTACACACACCACACACTACACACACTACATACACTACACACACTACACACACTACATACACTACACACACTACATACACTACATACACACACAGTACAATGCAGTGGAAGGAAGCTAGGACACAGTCAGGGTTGGGGAGTAACTGATTTATATGTAATATATATTATATGTGATCAGTTATGTCATACTTTTTGCGTTGAACAAAAATATAAACACACATGTCAAGTGTTGGTTTCATGAGCTGAAATAAAATATATTTTTATATATATATGTATATGTATATATATATATATATATATATATATTTATAAAATAATTTTTACATAAGCACAAAAAATGTCTTGCACAAGTTTGTTTACATCCCCGTTAGTGAGCATTTCTCCATTTACCAAGATAATCCATCCACCTGACAGGTGTGGCATATCAATAAGATGATTAAACAGCATGATCATTACACAGGTGCACCTTGTGCTGGGGGAAAATAAAAGGAGACTCTAAAATGTGCAGTTTTGTCATAACACAATTCCACAGATGTGTCAAGTTCTGAGGGAGTGTTCTATTTGTATACTGAGTGCAGGAACGCCCACCAGAGCTATTGCCAAATAATTGAATGGTCATTTCTCTACCATAAACCGCCTCCATTGTTGTTTTAGAGCTTTTGCCAGTACATCCAACCAGCCTCACAACAGTACCGGTCAGAAGCATTCCATGTGACTACCTCAAAGCTGGTTGAGAGAATGCAAAGCTGTCATCAAGGCAAAGGGCGGCTATTTGAAGAATCTTGAATATAAATATATTTTGATTTAACACTTTATTTGGTTACTACATGATTCCATATGTGTTATTTCATAGTGTTGATGTCTTCACTACTATTCTACAATGTGAAAATTGTAAAAATAACGAAAAACCCTGGAATGAGTAGGTGTGTCCAAACTTTTGATTGTTAGAGTTAGCATGGGAGAACTTCCCCCCAGTACCCTTCTGGTACTCCCTGTATACAGTTGCACATTGATCTGGTACTCCCTGTATATAGAGTTGAAGTCGGAAGTTTACATATACTTAGATTGGAGTCATTAAACCTCGTTTTTCAACCACTCCACAAATTTCTTGTTAACAATCTATAGTTCTGGCAAGTCAGTTAGGACATCTACTTTGTGCGTGACACAAGTAATTTTTCCAGTAATTGTTTACAGACAGATTATTTCACTTATAATTCAATGAATCACAATTCCAGTGGGTCAGAAGTTTACATACACTAAGTCGACTGTGCCTTTAAACAGCTTGGAAAATTCCAGAAAATGATGTCATGGCTTTAGAAGCTTCTAATAGGCTAATTGACATCATTTGAGTCAATTGGAGATGTACCTGTGGATGTATTTCAAGGCCTACCTTCAAGCTCAGTGCCTCTTTGCTTGACATCATGGGAAAATCAAAAGAAATCAGCCAAGACCTCAGAAAAACAATTGTTGACCTCCACAAGTCTGGTTCATCCTTGGGAGCAATTTCCAAATGCCTGAAGGTACCACGTTCAACTGTACAAACAAGATTATGCAAGTATAAACACCATGGGACCACGCAGCCGTCATACCGCTCAGGAAGGAGACGCGTTCTGTCTCCTAGAGATGAACGTACTTTGGTGTGAAAAGTGCAAATCAATCCCAGAACAACAGCAAAGGACCTTGTGAAGATGCTGGAGGAAACGGGTACAAAAGTATCTATATCCACAGTAAAACAAGTTCTATATCGACATAACCTGAAAGGCCGCTCAGCAAGGAAGAAGCCACTGCTCCAAAACTGCCATAAAAAAGCCAGACTACGGTTTGCAACTGCACATGGGGACAAAGATGGTACTTTTTGGAGAAATGTCCTCTGGTCTGATGAAACAAAAATAGAACTGTTTGGCCATAATGACCATCGTTATGTTTGGAGGAAAAAGGGGAGGCTTGCAAGCCGAAGAACACAATCCCAACTGTGAAGCACGGGGGTGGCAGCATCATGTTGTGGGGGTGCTTTGCTGCAGGAGGGACTGGTGCACTTCACAAAATAGATGGCATCATGAGGACAGAAAATTATGTGGATATATTGAAGCAACATCTCAAGACATCAGTCAGGAAGTTAAAGCTTGGTCACAAATGGGTCTTCCAAATGGACAATGACCCCAAGCATACTTCCAAAGTTGTGGTAAAATGGCTTAAGGACAACAAAGTCAAGGTATTGGAGTGGCCATCACAAAGCCCTGACCTCAATCCTATAGCAAATTTGTTGGCAGAACTGAAAAAGTGTGTGCAAGCAAGGAGGCCTACAAACCTGACTAAGTTACATCAGCTCTGTCAAGAGGAATGGGCCAAAATTCACCCAACTTATTGTGGGAAGCTTGTGGAAGGCTACCCGAAACGTTTGACCCAAGTTAAACAATTTAAAGGCAATGCTACCAAATATTTAATTGAGTGTTGATAAACTTCTGACCCACTGGGAATGTGATGAAAGAAATAAAAGCTGAAATTCATCATTCTCTCTGCTATTATTCTGACATTTCACATTCATAAAATAAAGTGGTGATCCTAACTGGCCTAAAAAGGGATTTTTTTACTAGGATTAAATGTCAGGAATTGTGAAAAACTGAGTTTAAATGTATTTGGCTAAGGTGAATGTAAACTTCCGACTTCAACTGTAGCTCCACATTGATCTGGTACTCCCTGTATATAGCTCCACATTGATCTGGTACTGGTACTCCCTGTATATAGCTCCACATTGATCTGGTACTCCCTGTATATAGCTCCACATTGATCTGGTACTCCCTGTATATAGCTCCACATTGATCTGGTACTGGTACTCCCTGTATATAGCTCCACATTGATCTGGTACTGCTACTCCCTGTATATAGCTCCACATTGATCTGGTACTCCCTGTATATAGCTCCACATTGATCTGGTACTGGTACTCCCTGTATAGAGCTCCACATTGATCTGGTACTGGTACTTCCTGTATATAGATCCACATTGATCTGTTACTGGTACTCCCTGTATATAGCTCCACATTGATCTGGTACTGGTACTCCCTGTACATAGATCCACATTGATCTGGTACTGGTACACCCTGTATATAGATCCACATTGATCTGGTACTGGTACTTCCTGTATATAGATCCACATTGATCTGTTACTGGTACTCCCTGTATATAGATCCACATTGATCTGGTACTGGTACTCCCTGTATATAGATCCACATTGATCTGGTACTGGTACTCCCTGTATATAGATCCACATTGATCTGATACTGGTACTCCCTGTATATAGCTCCACATTGATCTGGTACTGGTACTTCCTGTATATAGCTCCACATTGATCTGGTACTGGTACTCCCTGTATACAGCTCCACATTGATCTGGTACTGGTACTCCCTGTATATAGCTCCACATTGATCTGGTACTCCCTGTATATAGCTCCACATTGATCTGGTACTGGTACTCCCTGTATATAGCTCCACATTGATCTGGTACTGGTACTCCCTGTATATAGCTCCACATTGATCTGGTACTGGTACTCCCTGTATATAGCTCCACATTGATCTGGTACTCCCTGTATATAGCTCCACATTGATCTGGTACTCCCTGTATATAGCTCCACATTGATCTGGTACTGGTACTTCCTGTATATAGCTCCACATTGATCTGGTACTCCCTGTATATAGCTTCACATTGATCTGGTACTCCCTGTATATAGCTCCACATTGATCTGGTACTCCCTGTATATAGCTCCACATTGATCTGGTACTCCCTGTATATAGCTCCACATTGATCTGGTACTGGTACTTCCTGTATATAGCTCCACATTGATCTGGTACTCCCTGTATATAGCTCCACATTGATCTGGTACTGGTACTTCCTGTATATAGCTCCACATTGATCTGGTACTGGTACTCCCTGTATATAGCTCCACATTGATCTGGTACTCCCTGTATATAGCTCCACATTGATCTGGTACTTCCTGTATATAGCTCCACATTGATCTGGTACTTCCTGTATATAGCTCCACATTGATCTGGTACTGGTACTTCCTGTATATAGCTCCACATTGATCTGGTACTGGTACTCCCTGTATATAGCTCCACATTGATCTGGTACTGGTACTCCCTGTATATAGCTCCACATTGATCTGGTACTCCCTGTATATAGCTCCACATTGATCTGGTACTTCCTGTATATACAGTTGGAAGTTTACATACACTTTAGTCAAATACATTTAAACTCAGTTTTTCCACAATTCCTGACATTTAATCCTAGTAAAAATGATAAATAAGATGTTATTATATTTGTAACTATTTCCCCAGGTCATTGATGTAGATCATGTGTTCTCAGTCAATGTACTTGGTAAAATACGCCTCTCTCTCTCACTAGTCATTTAGGTCAACATTGGATCATTCAGAGATCCTCACTGAACTTCTGGAGAGAGTTTGCTGCACTGAAAGTAAAGGGGCTGAATAATTTTGCATGCCCAATTTTTCAGTTTTTGATTTGTTAAAAAAGTTTGAAATATCCAATAAATGTCGTTCCACTTCATGATTGTGTCCCACTTGTTGTTGATTCTTCACAAAAAAAATACAGTTTTATATCTTTATGTTTGAAGCCTGAAATGTGGCAAAAGGTCGCAAAGTTCAAGGGGGCCGAATACTTTTTCAAGGCACTGTAAATACACACACACACACACACACACAGTGTGTAAAGCACACACACACAGCGTGTAAAACACACACACACACACACAGTGTATAAGCTGTGATTCTCCTAGTCCAGTTCTCTGTGACCTTGTTTTGACAGCCTGTCATGTAATCATATCATAACGGAGTGCTGGGTGTAACGACCATTATTCAATCATGTCATTAAGGCACAGGAGGCAGTGTAGTTGCCCTGTGACCTCAACTCGATGGTTCAAGACCCCATTTCTGCTGTTTCCCCCATCAACCGTTACATTTAGGCCTATACAGCCACGGCAAGCTCCAGAATGATTTGTTTAGCTGTGTCAAAGCTTGCTTCCTGCAATTGAACAGTTAAACATGACTCAGGCAATGCCCAACCCATCGCCCTACACCTCTCCTGTCTACTTCCTAGGGTGCCTGTCTGTGGTGTTGAACTCTCTGACTGCCTCATAGGTTTTTAGATGACACTGGGACTTATCGTTAATGTTTAGGGCTATAAACATCTCTGTTAGTCAGTGTTGTATAATCCTGTTGATATCGCTGGTACAGGTTATAGCCTGATGCTCGTCAGTGATTCAACACCTAAACATTTCTCTGGAGTGTTCAGGTAGGCCTCAGGTAGGCCTCAGGTAGTCCTAGGCTTCGGCATCACTCTGCAGTGTTCAACCCTCATTAAATATGAAAACAATACATCCTTTGTCATTTAAGTCATGCAGTCTGTCTTTTTATTCATCTTTTAAACCTTTACTTCTGTTCTTGGCTCAAACTTTGAGCACTGTTTGAGATCTATACATTAATTTAAACTGATTGACCGCACGTATGGCCACGTACAACCTCATAGGTTGCAATGAGCCGCGTATAATTGACCGTAACAGAGGACGAGCGGCACGGGAATGCGCGGTTACCCTGGCTCTGCTCTGTCCGCTCACGGCACGGACGCGCGCAAAGGGATTGTCGTTCCTCTCCGTCGCTCTCTGCTTCTTCTTCGTCTTCTCTCTCTGAAGTTGATCTGTAATCGAGCTGCTGTTCGGCGGGTCACGTTAATTAATCATCTGTAAAGGTTGACGATCAGAAATGGACGGAATGACGTTTCCATGGATGAGTCGAGACGTTTGATGGAGGTTTCGTTGGGAATAATCAATGCCTTTCTGAGTCTACAGGAAATGTAAGTACGCAAATGTGGTCCTAGTCTATTGAGAATGACAGGTAGCCTACAACGTGTACGCCGACCCCTTCGGAATAAGCCTGACTGGTCATTATAGCCGCAGGGACAGAAAGACTAACATTTCTAAAATGTTCTATTCATTTGAGCAAACATTGAGAAAACATTAGGCTATATGTTATGTGGGCTAATGTCCTTATGAGCTTAAAGGGATAGTTCAGGATTTTGGCAATGACCCGCTGGACACACGCTGGTTGAGTCAACGTTGTTTCCACGTCAATTCAAAATAAATTCAACAGAAGTTGAAATGAACAGTGGAGATGTCCTTTATCTACTTCCCCCAGTCAGATGAACTCCTGCATGCCATTTTCTTTATTTAGGCTATCTGCTTCCAGTATGAAGGAAGAAGACAGTTTTGCGAGTCAATGCTAACTGGTGTTACCGCAATGACTGGAAGTCTACAGGAACCACTAGCATGCAAGCCAGGGCTGTGGGCTGTCACCAGTTATTGGAGACGTTACAATATTTTTGTTCATACCACACACATTATCAAAATGACAAGCTACTCTGACGTTTAAATACTGAGATCAATAAAACCAACGACCAATGTCTTGAAGGCGACCAATAGCATAGGCCAATGAAACGAGTGGACACAGATCTCAGGCCAACAATACGAGGAGGTCATTATAGTCCAACTTTCCAGTGCCACTCATCTATTCAAACATATTCTTCCCGCAATTGTATTTTTAAAATATTGCGAAATACCTTCTAGGTGCTGTTCACTGACAGCGACAACTCATCAATCATCATCAACTCATCAATCATCATCAACTCAATCAATCATCATCAACTCATCAATCATCTGTTTTATATTTGCCGCCGAATTGCAGGAATCCCGACTGTAGACGAGGCCTAAATGCTCATAATGTGACAACACAATCTACAGCGATTTAAAAATAAACTATTGATCCTCTATTGTAGCTAAATTATTCTGGTGTAGTATTTTCAATGATTTAATTTGTTTTTATAGAGACCAGAGTCATTATCTACTTTGCCACATGTATTAAACTTAATCTGCAGCCCTTCCTGTAGGGCTGTGTGTACTTCCTGTAGGGCTGTGTGTACTTCCTGTAGGGCTGTGTGTACTTCCTGTAGGGCTGTGTGTTCTTCCTGTAGGGCTGTGTGTTCTTCCTGTAGGGCTGTGTACTTCCTGTAGGGCTGTGTGTTCTTCCTGTAGGGCTGTGTGTTCTTCCTGTAGGGCTGTGTGTACTTCCTGTAGGGCTGTGTGTACTTCCTGTAGAGCTGTGTGTACTTCCTGTAGGGCTGTGTGTACTTCCTGTAGGGCTGTGTGTACTTCCTGTAGGGCTGTGTGTACTTCCTGTAGGGCTGTGTGTTCTTCATGTAGGGCTGTGTGTTCTTCCTGTAGGGCTGTGTGTGCTTCCTGTAGGGCTGTGTGTTCTTCCTGTAGGGCTGTGTGTTCTTCCTGTAGGGCTGTGTGTTCTTCCTGTAGGGCTGTGTGTTCTTCCTGTAGGGCTGTGTGTTCTTCCTGTAGGGCTGTGTGTACTTCCTGTAGAGCTGTGTGTACTTCCTGTAGGGCTGTGTGTACTTCCTGTAGGGCTGTGTGTACTTCCTGTAGGGCTGTGTGTACTTCCTGTAGGGCTGTGTGTACTTCCTGTAGGGCTGTGTGTTCTTCCTGTAGGGCTGTGTGTACTTCCTGTAGGGCTGTGTGTACTTCCTGTAGGGCTGTGTGTACTTCCTGTAGGGCTGTGTACTTCCTGTAGGGCTGTGTGTACTTCCTGTAGGGCTGTGTGTACTTCCTGTAGGGCTGTGTGTTCTTCATGTAGGGCTGTGTGTTCTTCCTGTAGGGCTGTGTGTTCTTCCTGTAGGGCTGTGTGTTCTTCCTGTAGGGCTGTGTGTTCTTCCTGTAGGGCTGTGTGTTCTTCCTGCAGCGCTGTGTGTTCTTCCTGTAGGGCTGTGTGTACTTCCTGTAGCGCTGTGTGTACTTCCTGTAGCGCTGTGTGTACTTCCTGTAGCGCTGTGTGTTCTTCCTGCAGCGCTGTGTGTTCTTCCTGTAGCGCTGTGTGTTCTTCCTGCAGCCCTTCCTGTAGGGCTGTGTGTACTTCCTGTAGGGCTGTGTGTTCTTCCTGTAGGGCTGTGTGTACTTCCTGTAGGGCTGTGTGTACTTCCTGTAGGGCTGTGTGTACTTCCTGTAGGGCTGTGTATTTCCTGTAGGGCTGTGTGTATTTCCTGTAGGGCTGTGTGTTCTTCCTGTAGGGCTGTGTGTTCTTCCTGTAGGGCTGTGTGTTCTTCCTGTAGCGCTGTGTGTTCTTCCTGTAGGGCTGTGTGTTCTTCCTGTAGCGCTGTGTGTTCTTCCTGCAGCGCTGTGTGTTCTTCCTGCAGCGCTGTGTGTTCTTCCTGCAGCGCTGTGTGTTCTTCCTGCAGCGCTGTGTGTTCTTCCTGTAGCGCTGTGTGTTCTTCCTGCAGCCCTTCCTGTAGCGTTGTGTGTACTTCCTGTAGGGCTGTGTGTTCTTCCTGTAGGGCTGTGTGTTCTTCCTGTAGGGCTGTGTGTTCTTCCTGCAGGGCTGTGTGTTCTTCCTGCAGGGCTGTGTGTTCTTCCTGTAGGGCTGTGTGTTCTTCCTGTAGGGCTGTGTGTTCTTCCTGTAGGGCTGTGTGTTCTTCCTGCAGGGCTGTGTGTTCGTCCTGTAGGGCTGTGTGTTCTTCCTGTAGCGCTGCGTGTTCTTCCTGCAGCCCTTCCTGTAGCGCTGTGTGTTCTTCCTGTAGCTCAGTGTGTTCTTCCTGTAGCCCTTCCTGTAGCGCTGTGTGTTCTTCCTGTAGCGCTGTGTGTTCTTCCTGTAGGGCTGTGTGTTCTTCCTGTAGCGCTTTGTGTTCTTCCTGCAGCGCTGTGTGTTCTTCCTGCAGCGCTGTGTGTTCTTCCTGCAGCGCTGTGTGTTCTTCCTGCAGCGCTGTGTGTTCTTCCTGCAGCGCTGTGTGTTCTTCCTGCAGCGCTGTGTGTTCTTCCTGCAGGGCTGTGTGTTCTTCCTGCAGGGCTGTGTGTTCGTCCTGTAGGGCTGTGTGTTCTTCCTGTAGCGCTGTGTGTTCTTCCTGTAGCCCTTCCTGTAGCGCTGTGTGTTCTTCCTGTAGCGCTGTGTGTTCTTCCTGTAGCCCTTCCTGTTGTGATGTGTGTTCTTCCTGCAGCCCTTCCTGTATGGCTGTGTGTTCTTCCTGTAGTCCTTCCTGTAGGGCTGTGTGTTCTTCCTGTAGCGCTGTGTGTTCTTCCTGCAGCCCTTCCTGTAGGGCTGTGTGTTCTTCCTGTAGCCCTTCCTGTAGGGCTGTGTTCTTCCTGCAGTCCTTCCTGTAGAGCTATGTGTTCTTCCTGTAGCGCTGTGTGTTCTTCCTGCAGCCCTTCCTGTTGTGATGTGTGTTCTTCCTGCAGCCCTTCCTGTAGGGCTGTGTGTTCTTCCTGTAGCCCTTCCTGTAGGGCTGTGTGTTCTTCCTGTAGCGCTGTGTGTTCTTCCTGTAGCGCAGTGTGTTCTTCCTGTAGCCCTTCCTGTAGCACTGTGTGTTCTTCCTGTAGCGCTGTGTGTTCTTCCTGTAGCCCTTCCTGTAGCGCTGTGTGTTCTTCCTGTAGCGCTGTGTGTTCTTCCTGTAGCCCTTCCTGTAGCGCTGTGTGTTCTTCCTGCAGTCCTTCCTGTATGGCTGTGTGTTCTTCCTGTAGCCCTTCCTGTAGGGCTGTGTGTTCTTCCTGTAGCGCTGTGTGTTCTTCCTTTAGCCCTTTGTGTTCTTCCTGTAGCCCTTTCTGTAGCTCTGTGTGTTCTTCCTGTATTCCTTCCTGTAGCGCTGTGTGTTCTTCCTGCAGCCCTTCCTGTTGTGATGTGTGTTCTTCCTGCAGCCCTTCCTGTAGGGCTGTGTGTTCTTCCTGTAGCCCTTCCTGTAGGGCTGTGTGTTCTTCCTGTAGCGCTGTGTGTTCTTTCTGCAGCCCTTCCTGTAGCGCTGTGTGTTCTTCCTGTAGCCCTTCCTGTAGCACTGTGTGTTCTTCCTGTAGCGCTGTGTGTTCTTCCTGTAACCCTTCCTGTAGCGCTGTGTGTTCTTCCTGCAGCCCTTCCTATTGTGCTGTGTGTTCTTCCTGCAGCCCTTCCTGTAGGGCTGTGTGTTCTTCCTGCAGTCCTTCCTGTAGGGCTGTGTGTTCTTCCTGCAGCCCTTCCTGTAGGGCTGTGTGTTCTTCCTGTAGCCCTTCCTGTAGGGCTGTGTGTTCTTCCTGTAGCGCTGTGTTTTCTTCCTGTAGGGCTGTGTGTTCTTCCTGCAACCCTTCCTGTAGGGCTGTGTTCTTCCTGTAGCCCTTCCTGTAGGGCTGTGTGTTCTTCTTGCAGCCCTTCCTGTAGCGCTGTGTGTTCTTCCTGTAGCGCTGTGTGTTCTTCCTGTAGCGCTGTGTTCTTCCTGTAGCGCTGTGTGTTCTTCCTGTAGCGCTGTGTGTTCTTCCTGCAGCCCTTCCTGTTGTGCTGTGTATTCTTCATGCAGCCCTTCCTGTTGTGCTGTGTATTCTTCATGCAGCCCTTCCTGTAGGGCTGTGTGTTCTTCTTGTAGGGCTGTGTGTTCTTCCTGCAGTCCTTCCTGTAGGGCTGTGTATTCTTCCTGTAGGGCTGTGTGTTCTTCCTGCAGCCCTTCCTGTAGGGCTGTGTATTCTTCCTGTAGCCCTTCCTGTAGGGCTGTGTTCTTCCTGCAGCCCTTCCTGTTGTGCTGTGTGTTCTTCCTGCAGCACTTCCTGTAGGGCTGTGTGTTCTTCCTGTATTCCTTCCTGTTGTTCTGTGTTCTTCCTGCAGCCCTTCCTGTAGGGCTGTGTGTTCTTCCTGTATTCCTTCCTGTTGTGCTGTGTGTTCTTCCTGTATTCCTTCCTTTTGTGCTGTGTGTTCTTCCTGCAGCCCTTCCTGTAGGGCTGTGTGTTCTTCCTGTATTTCTTCATGTAGGGCTGTGTGTTCTTCCTGTAGCCCTTCTTGTAGGGCTGTGTGTTCTTCCTGTAGCCCTTCCTGTAGGGCTATGTGTTCTTCCTGTAGCTCTTCCTGTAGGGCTGTGTGTTCTTCCTGTAGCTCTTCCTGTAGGGCTGTGCGTTCTTCCTGTAGCTCTTCCTGTAGGGCTGTGTGTTCTTCCTGTAGCCCTTCCTGTAGGGCTGTGTGTTCTACCTGTAGCCCTTCCTGTAGCGCTGTGTGTTCTTCCTGTAGCGCTGTGTGTTCTTCCTGTAGCGCTGTGTGTTCTTCCTGCATCCCTTCCTGTAGCGCTGTGTGTTCCTCCTGTAGCGCTGTGTTCCTCCTGTAGCGCTGTGTTCCTCCTGTAGCGCTGTGTTCCTCCTGTAGCGCTGTGTGTTCTCCTCCTGTAGCGCTGTGTGTTCCTCCTGTAGCGCTGTGTGTTCCTCCTTTAGCGATGTGATCCTCCTGTAGCGCTGTGTGTTCCTCCTGTAGCGATGTGATCCTCCTGTAGCGCTGTGTTCTTCCTGTAGTGCTGTGTGTTCTTCCTGTAGCGCTGTGTGTTCTTCCTGCAGCCCTTCCTGTAGCGCTGTGTGTTCTTCCTGCAGCCCTTCCTGTAGCGCTGTGTGTTCGTCCTGCAGCCCTTCCTGTAGGGCTGTGCGTTCTTCCTGCAGCCCTTCCTGTAGGGCTGTGCTCCTCCAGCAGCCCTCCCTGCAGGCTGTGTGCTCCTCCTGCAGGGCTGTGTGCTCCTCCTGCAGGGCTGTGTGCTCCTCCTGCAGGGCTGTGTGCTCCTTTGAGGGCTGTGTGGTCCTCCTGCAGGGCTGTGTGTTCCTCCTGCAGGGCTGTGTGCTCCTCCTGCAGGGCTGTGTGTTCCTCCTGCAGGGCTGTGTGCTCCTCCTGCAGGGCTGTGTGCTCCTCCTGCAGGGCTGTGTGCTCCTCCAGCAGGGCTGTGTTCCTCCTGCAGGGCTGTGTGTTCCTCCTGCAGTGCTGTGTGTTCCTCCTGCAGGGATGTGTTCATCCCGCAGGGCTGTGTGTTCCTCCAGCAGCCCTTCCCGCAGGGCTGTGTGATCCTCCAGCAGCCCTTCCTGCAGGGCTGTGTGTTCCTCCTGCAGGGCTGTGTGCTCCTCCTGCAAGGCTGTGTGCTCCTCCTGCAGGGCTGTGTGCTCCTCCTGTAGGGCTGTGTGCTCCTCCTGCAGGGCTGTGTGCTCCTCCTGTAGGGCTGTGTGTTCCTCCAGCAGCCCTTCCTGCAGGGATGTGTGTTCCTCTTGCAGGGCTGTGTGCTCCTCCTGCAGGGCTGTGTGCTCCTCCTGTAGGGCTGTGTGTTCCTCCAGCAGCCCTTCCTGCAGGGATGTGTGCTCCTCCTGCAGGGCTGTGCTCTCTCTCTCCCCAAGGCCAGATAATCACCACTTATTATTCTGAATTCAATGGATGGTGGTCAGTAACCCCCATATGGGGTTACTGTTACAATAATATTTTAAGACTGTCCATGGTAACACATACTGTATTCCAATGGCAGTGGTTAAAGGAACATTTTAATGTTTTTTTAAAATCCTAAAACACCAAGTTAGACCTACCTTTATCATCACTGTCAAATTGTGAACATTTATAACTTTTCACGCTTTACAGGTGAAACGTCCAAGCTGATTGCCAACCATTTTCATCCCCCAATCAGTTTCATGGGAATATGCATTTTGATCGTGTTGAATGATGTGAGTAAGGGTGGCGAACCCGGGCCGAACTAATCACATTATAGAGCAGATGGCGTTAAACACACTCACCGCATGAGAAACAAAAATTCAACAGTTCAACACCATCATCCTAAATTTGTCCTAAAGAAATGACATGGTGTTTTTGGGATCTAACCGTAGCCTGACATAATAAACTTTGATTTGATCATGCTATTATATTCAGTTTGTTATATATTATCATTACGGGATCTTGCGAGCCAACACAATTCTGAGAAGTGGTGCAGAGTCACTCTGCTGGTTGGATGAGTTCAGGCAGATCTACACCCCTGATTACAAGGTTGGATGACTTCAGGCAGCTCTACACCCCTGATTACAAGGTTGGATGAGTTCAGGCAGCTCTACACCCCTGATTACAAGGTTGGATGAGTTCAGGCAGCTCTACACCCCTGATTACAAGGTTGGATGAGTTCAGGCAGCTCTACACCCCTGATTACAAGGTTGTATGAGTTCAGGCAGCTCTACACCCCTGATTACAAGGTTGGATGAGTTCAGGCAGCTCTACACCCCTGATTACAAGGTTGGATGACTTCAGGAGTTTCAGGTAACCACAGCTCTATGAACTAAGTGGCTCATTCAGTTGAGTACATTTTTTCCTTTTATACCATTGCAGCAGCGCAAAAAGATTCTGGGCTAAAGCTCCGAAAGCCAGGTCCTAGTGACGTCCATGATGCTAGCTGTTCCCATAAACTTCCAGTCATTGCGCTAACGGTGCTTAGCAATTGCGCTAACGGTGCTTAGCAATTGCGCTAACGGTGCTTAGCAATTGCGCTAACGGTGCTTAGCAATTGCGCTAACGGTGCTTAGCAATTGCGCTAACGGTGCTTAGCAAATGCCTTCAAACTAAATGCAGAGAAAATGGTATCCACCAGTTCATCTGACTTGGGGTTCTAGATAAAGGGCCTCGTCGGGGATCCAGATAAAGGGCCTCGTCGGGGGATCTAGATAAAGGGCCTCGTCGGGGGATCTAGATAAAGGGCCTCGTCGGGGATCCAGATAAAGGGCCTCGTCGGGGATCCAGATAAAGGGCCTCGTCGGGGGATCTAGATAAAGGGCCTCGTCGGGGGATCTAGATAAAGGGCCTCGTCGGGGATCTAGATAAAGGGCCTCGTCGGGGATCCAGATAAAGGGCCTCGTCGGGGGATCTAGATAAAGGGCCTCGTCGGGGTTCTAGATAAAGGGCCTCGTCGGGGGATCTAGATAAAGGGCCTCGTCGGGGGATCTAGATAAAGGGCCTCGTCGGGGGATCTAGATAAAGGGCCTCGTCGGGGGATCTAGATAAAGGGCCTCGTCGGGGGATCTAGATAAAGGGCCTCGTCGGGGGATCTAGATAAAGGGCCTCGTCGGGGGATCTAGATAAAGGGCCTCGTCGGGGGATCTAGATAAAGGGCCTCGTCGGGGGATCTAGATAAAGGGCCTCGTCTGGGATCTAGATAAAGGGCCTCGTCGGGGGATCTAGATAAAGGGCCTCGTCGGGGGATCTAGATAAAGGGCCTCGTCGGGGGATCTAGATAAAGGGCCTCGTCGGGGATCCAGATAAAGGGCCTCGTCGGGGGATCCAGATAAAGGGCCTCGTCGGGGGATCTAGATAAAGGGCCTCGTCGGGGGATCTAGATAAAGGGCCTCGTCTGGGGATCTAGATAAAGGGCCTCGTCTGGGAAGTCCTGAACTATCCTCTTAAGGTAAAGGTGCCTCATGCCCCATGCCTCATGTAGCTTGTGATTAGCCTTTAGGCTGCCGAGTGGCGCAGCGGTCTAAAGGCACCGCATCTCAGTGCAAGAGTCGTCACTACAGTCCCTGGTTCGAATCCAGGCTGTATCACATCCGGCCTTAATTGGGAGTCCCATAGGGCGGCGCACAATTGGCCCAGCGTTGTCCGAGTTTGGTCGGACAACACCTATTTAAATAAATCAAATTAAAAGCTGGCTGTGGGTTTGTCCTGTCTAGTGTCTGTTATAGTTGACATGGACAGTGGTGTGTGTGTGTGTGTGTGTGTGTGTGTGTGTGTGTCTGTGTGTGTGTGTGGGGCAGGGGGAAACTTGGAGTCAGTGGGTTTTGTTGGACACACAGCAGCAGAGTTGGCCTGTGAGCAGAGTTGGCCTGTGAGCAGAGTTGGCCTGTGAGCAGAGTTGGCCTGTGAGCAGAGTTGGCCAGTGTGTGTGTGTAGCAGAGGAGGCTGGTGGGAGGAGGTTTAAGAGGACGGGTTTGTTGTAATGGCTGTAATGGAATGGTATTAAACACATCAAACAAATGAAAACCACACGGTTGACTCTGTTGCACTTATTCCATTCCAGCCATTACAATGAACCTGTCCTCCTGTAGCTCCCCTCCACCAGCCTCCTCTGTTCTATAAAGTTGGCTGGACTCTCCCTGTTTCAGACCAGACAACAGCATTTTCTCCTCATCTACTAGACAATAAGGCCAGACAATGTGAATGTTCCTCAGTAACAATCCCAGCCTCTTTATAGATGAATATTATATGAAATATAACAGCAAAGTTAACAGAAAAATGTAATGCTTCTGATGTCATGTGATCTCTGTTACTATAGTAATAACTTAGGCTACCTGAGAATAATTAACCTGTCAACTCTGATCTCTGATTCACCTCATAGACTTGTAGAAAAGAATTTGAGCAGGAGATAAGAGATTGGAGATTGCGGGAGGGCGGGGCTATAGTTCCCCAGGCTTCAACACCTGTTGGACAGGTTTTATAACTGCTGAATTTGATTTGGCTGTTTGTACATTCAGCCTGAACATGATCATGACTTTTCAACCAGTACTGGGTACAACCAGGCAGGACTACTGGGTACAACCAGGCAGCAGTACTGGGTACAACCAGGCAGCAGTACTGGGTACAACCAGGCAGTAGAACTGGGTACAACCAGGCAGCAGTACTGGGTACAACCAGGCAGTAGAACTGGGTACGACCAGGCAGCGGAGCTGGGCGGGTACGAACGACCAGGCAGCGGAGCTGGGCGGGTACGAACGACCAGGCAGCGGAGCTGGGCGGGTACGAACGACCAGGCAGCGGTGCTGGGCGGGTACGAACGACCAGGCAGCGGAGCTGGGCGGGTACGAACGACCAGGCAGCGGAGCTGGGCGGGTACGAACGACCAGGCAGCGGTGCTGGGCGGGTACGAATGACCAGGCAGCGGAGCTGGGCGGGTACGAACGACCAGCCAGCGGAGCTGGGCGGGTACGAACGACCAGGCAGCGGTGCCATTAAAGATCCACTCTCAAACTTTTAGTATAATTTCAGTCAGTATTTCTGAAGTAGCGCTCGAAAGCCTCAACGGGTCCCCTGAAAACAGCATTCTACGTCACTGTGTGCAGATATGTGGACTATAACACAGGGTCTAACTGGTCTATCTGCATCTTGCTAGCTGTCACTCAAATGGCAAGGGATTGGAACTCCTGTTGCTAGGGGGCTGGCCAACGGGACCCAAGCTTGCCGTACTCAAAATGACGTCACAGAATACAGTCACTTTCAAACCAGGGAGTTCGTGGTTAATTGAGGTAAAACAGTAATTCTGCTCATAAGTTATTAATGTATGAACGACACATTGACACATTCAGCCCAAAATGGGAAGACTAAAAAAGACTTATGTAGTCGCCAAAGTTCCAGAGAATGTCTTTAATCAATTCCGTTGGGTTACTGTGAGACTGAGATGCAGACGGCCAGACAGACACTGTGCTCAGCACCCTCCTGTACTCCCTGTTCACGTATTACTGCATGGCCACGCATGCCTCACAACTCAATCATCAAGTTTGCTGATGACACAACAGTGGTAGTCCTGGTTACCGACGAGACCGGCGACAGGGAGGAGAGGAGAGCACTGGAGGAGGTGGTGCCAGGAAATGAACCTCCCTCAATGTCAACAAAACAAATTAGCTGATCGTGGACTACAGGAGACTATAGCCACTGCCTGTTCTCACCGCTATCCTCCAGAAGGCAGACACGGTACAGGTGCCTCAAAGCTGGGACAGAGACTGAAAAACAGCTTCTATCTCCAGGCCATCAGACAGTTAAATAGTCACCACTAGCCAGCCTCCACTCAGTACCCTGCCCTGAACCTTAGTCACTGTTACTAGCCGGCTACCACCCGGTTCTCTACCCTGAACCTTAGTCACTGTTACTAGCCGGCTACCACCCGGTTCTCTACCCTGAACCTTAGTCACTTTTACTAGCCGGCTACCACCCGGTTCTCTACCCTGAACCTTAGTCACTGTTACTAGCCGGCTACCACCCGGTTCTCTACCCTGAACCTCAGTCACTGTTACTAGCCGGCTACCACCCGGTTCTCTACCCTGAACCTTAGTCACTGTTACTAGCCGGCTACCACCCGGTTCTCTACCCTGAACCTTAGTCACTGTTACTAGCCGGCTACCACCCGGTTCTCTACCCTGAACCTTAGTCACTGTTACTAGCCGGCTACCACCCGGTTCTCTACCCTGAACCTTAGTCACTGTTACTAGCCGGCTACCACCCGGTTCTCTACCCTGAACCTTAGTCACTGTTACTAGCCGGCTACCACCCGGTTCTCTACCCTGAACCTCAGTCACTGTTACTAGCCGGCTACCATCCGGTTCTCTACCCTGAACCTTAGAGACTGTTACTAGCCGGCTACCACCCGGTTCTCTACCCTGAACCTTAGAGACTGTTACTATCCGGCTACCACCCGGTTCTCTACCCTGAACTTTAGAGACTGTTACTAGCCGGCTACCATCCGGTTCTCTACCCTGAACCTTAGAGACTGTTACTAGCCGGCTACCACCCGGTTCTCTACCCTGAACCTCAGTCACTGTTACTAGCCGGCTACCACCCGGTTCTCTACCCTGAACCTTAGAGACTGTTACTAGCCGGCTACCACCCGGTTCTCTACCCTGAACCTTAGAGACTGTTACTAGCCGGCTACCACCCGGTTCTCTACCCTGAACCTTAGTCACTGTTACTAGCCGGCTACCACCCGGTTCTCTACCCTGAACCTTAGAGACTGTTACTAGCCGGCTACCACCCGGTTCTCTACCCTGAACCTCAGTCACTGTTACTAGCCGGCTACCACCCGGTTCTCTACCCTGAACCTTAGAGACTGTTACTAGCCGGCTACCACCCGGTTCTCTACCCTGAACCTTAGAGACTGTTACTAGCCGGCTACCACCCGGTTCTCTACCCTGAACCTTAGAGACTGTTACTAGCCGGCTACCACCCGGTTCTCTACCCTGAACCTTAGAGACTGTTACTAGCCGGCTACCACCCGGTTCTCTACCCTGAACCTTAGAGACTGTTACTAGCCGGCTACCACCCGGTTCTCTACCCTGAACCTTAGAGACTGTTACTAGCCGGCTACCACCCGGTTCTCTACCCTGAACCTTAGAGACTGTTACTAGCCGGCTACCACCCGGTTCTCTACCCTGAACCTTAGAGACTGTTACTAGCCGGCTACCACCCGGTTCTCTACCCTGAACCTTAGTCACTGTTACTAGCCGGCTACCACCCGGTTCTCTACCCTGAACCTTAGTCACTGTTACTAGCCGGCTACCACCCGGTTCTCTACCCTGAACCTTAGAGACTGTTACTAGCCGGCTACCACCCGGTTCTCTACCCTGAACCTTAGTCACTGTTACTAGCTGGCTACCACCCGGTTCTCTACCCTGAACCTTAGTCACTGTTACTAGCCGGCTACCACCCGGTTCTCTACCCTGAACCTTAGTCACTGTTACTAGCCGGCTACCACCCGGTTCTCTACCCTGAACCTTAGTCACTGTTACTAGCCGGCTACCACCCGGTTCTCTACCCTGAACCTTAGTCACTGTTACTAGCCGGCTACCACCCGGTTCTCTACCCTGAACCTTAGTCACTGTTACTAGCCGGCTACCACCCGGTTCTCTACCCTGAACCTTAGTCACTGTTACTAGCCGGCTACCACCCGGTTCTCTACCCTGAACCTTAGTCACTGTTACTAGCCGGCTACCACCCGGTTCTCTACCCTGAACCTTAGTCACTGTTACTAGCCGGCTACCACCCGGTTCTCTACCCTGAACCTTAGTCACTGTTACTAGCCGGCTACCACCCGGTTCTCTACCCTGAACCTTAGTCACTGTTACTAGCCGGCTACCACCCGGTTCTCTACCCTGAACCTTAGAGACTGTTACTAGCCGGCTACCACCCGGTTCTCTACCCTGAACCTTAGTCACTGTTACTAGCCGGCTACCACCCGGTTCTCTACCCTGAACCTTAGAGACTGTTACTAGCCGGCTACCACCCGGTTCTCTACCCTGAACCTTAGTCACTGTTACTAGCCGGCTACCACCCGGTTCTCTACCCTGAACCTTAGAGGCTACTTTTCCCTATTGAACATCATTGAACACTGGTCACTTTAATAATGTTAACATACTGTTTTACCTACTTCATATGTACAGTTGAAGTCGGAAGTTAACATACTGTTTTACCTACTTCATATGTACAGTTGAAGTCGGAAGTTAACATACTGTTTTACCTACTTCATATGTACAGTTGAAGTCGGAAGTTAACATACTGTTTTACCTACTTCATATGTACAGTTGAAGTCGGAAGTTAACATACTGTTTTACCTACTTCATATGTACAGTTGAAGTCGGAAGTTAACATACTGTTTTACCTACTTCATATGTACAGTTGAAGTCGGAAGTTAACATACTGTTTTACCTACTTCATATGTACAGTTGAAGTCGGAAGTTAACATACTGTTTTACCTACTTCATATGTACAGTTGAAGTCGGAAGTTAACATACTGTTTTACCTACTTCATATGTACAGTTGAAGTCGGAAGTTAACATACTGTTTTACCTACTTCATATGTACAGTTGAAGTCGGAAGTTAACATACTGTTTTACCTACTTCATATGTACAGTTGAAGTCGGAAGTTAACATACTGTTTTACCTACTTCATATGTACAGTT
Source organism: Oncorhynchus mykiss (assembly GCF_013265735.2). NCBI lineage: Eukaryota > Metazoa > Chordata > Actinopteri > Salmoniformes > Salmonidae > Oncorhynchus > Oncorhynchus mykiss. Next base: position 45,558,819 of record NC_048593.1, read on the forward strand.
GAAGTCGGAAGTTAACATACTGTTTTACCTACTTCATATGTACAGTTGAAGTCGGAAGTTAACATACTGTTTTACCTACTTCATATGTACAGTTGAAGTCGGAAGTTAACATACTGTTTTACCTACTTCATATGTACAGTTGAAGTCGGAAGTTAACATACTGTTTTACCTACTTCATATGTACAGTTGAAGTCGGAAGTTAACATACTGTTTTACCTACTTCATATGTACAGTTGAAGTCGGAAGTTAACATACTGTTTTACCTACTTCATATGTACAGTTGAAGTCGGAAGTTAACATACTGTTTTACCTACTTCATATGTACAGTTGAAGTCGGAAGTTAACATACGCTTAGGTTGGAGTCATTAACTCGTTTTTCAACCACTCCACACATTTCTTGTTAACAAACTATAGTTTTGGCAAGTTGGTTAGGACATCTACTTTGTGCATGACACAAGTAATTTTTCCAACAGTTGTTTACAGATTATTTCACTTATAATTCAATGAATCACAATTCCAGTGGGTCAGAAGTTTACATACACTAAGTCGACTGTGCCTTTAAACAGCTTGGAAAATTCCAGAAAATGATGTCATGGCTTTAGAAGCTTCTGATAGGCTAATTGACATAATTTGAGTCAATTGGAGGTGTACCTGTGGATGTATTTCAAGGCCTACCTTCAAACTCAGCGCCTCTTTGCTTGACATCATGGGAAAATCAAAAGAAATCAGCCAAGACCTCAGAAAATAGATTGTAGACCTCCACAAGTCTGGTTCCTCCTTGGGAGCAATTTCCAAACGCCTGAAGGTACCACGTTCATCTGTACAAACAATAGTATGCAAGTATAAACACCATGGGACCACTCAGCCGTCATACCGCTCAGGAAGGAGACGCGTTCTGTCTCGTAGAGATGAACGTACTTTGGTGTGAAAAGTGCAAATCAATCCCAGAACAACAGCAAAGGACCTTGTGAAGATGCTGGAGGAAACAGGTACAAAAGTATCTATATCCACAGTAAAACGAGTCCTATATCGACGTAACCTGAAAGGCCGCTCAGCAAAGAAGAAGCCACTGCTCCAAAACCGCCCTAAAACAGCCAGACTACAGGAGGCTTGCAAGCCGAAGAATACCATCCCAACCGTGAAGCACGGGGGTGGCAGCATCATGATGTGGCTGTGCTTTGCTGCAGGAGGGACTGGTGCACTTCACAAATAGATGGCATCAAGAGGCAGTGAAAATTATGTGGATATATTGAAGCAACACCTCAAGACATCAGTCAGGAAGTTAATGCTTGGTCGCAAATGGGTCTTCCAAATGGACAATGACCCCAAGCATACTTCCAAAGTTGTGGCAAAATGGCTTAAGGACAACAAAGTCAAGGTATTGGAGTGGCCATCACAAAGCCCTGGCCTCAATCCTATAGAAAATGTGTGGGCAGAACTGAATAAGTGTGTGTGAGCAAGGAGGCCTACAAACCCGACTCAGTTACACAAGCTCTGCCAGGAGGAATGGGCCAAAATTCACCCAATTTCTTGTGGGAAGCTTGTGGAAGGCTACCTGAAACCTTTCACCCAAGTTAAACAATTTAAAGGCAATGCTACCAAGTACTGAGTGAGTGTATATAAACTTCTGACCCACTGGGAATGTGATGAAAGAAATAAAAGCTGAAAAAACCATTCTCTCCTATTATTTTGACATTTCACGTTCTTAAAATAAAGTGGTGAGCCTAACTAACCTAAAACAGGGAATCTTTACTCAGATTAAATGTCAGGAATTGTGAAACTGAGTTTAAATATATTTGGCTAAGGTGTATGTAAACTTCTGACTTCAACTGTATCTACTGTATTCTGGTCATGGTTCATCCTATATAACTACTGCTGTCCACTTTTCTGTCCATATATTTATAATCTGGACTTATAGCTCTTTCTAATATTTCTGGTTTTCTTCCATTTTTAACTTTTTGGATCATGTGGAGGCTCCTAATAATGTCCGGAACGGAACTAATGGACCTGGAAACGCGTTGGGTGTACTTGATATAATTCCACTGATTCCGCTCCATTCCTTACCAGGAGCCCGTCCTCCCTAATTAAGGTTCCACCAACCTCCTGTATTTTCTTCTTCTATCGCCAGGTATTATTACTACATCTTAAGAGTTTCAACCTGCTATTGACTTGTTATCGTGTTTATCAAAGTTCATATCACCTATGACCGCCAAGCACTTCTGGACATCAGAGCGACAGTTTCTAACCTCCTTTTCGACTTTGAATACGACTTCAACTCCGACTCGGCTGTTCCAACTGTTCGTACCGGATGGGTCGATGAAACAGACGCCCGACTCCACCCTGAAAAATGTCCGAACTCAAGATCTGGGATATCTGTGTCAACACCTACTACTAACTACTCAGCTAGTTAAGTTGCAATGTAGCCCGCTTGGCCTGGAATGACTAATGAACGTTTGCAGCGCTGTAGAAGATATGTTTTATTACGAGACAATATTGACACTCCGGAGTTCCAATGCCACAATTGTTAGCGGATTGGCAAACGTACTGCAACTAGAGAGATCATGTGACTAAAAAGAAGAAGGTACACTATGAAACAAAGAGAAATGACATGAAGAATGATAGTAAAAAAGGCTTTGGAGAATCTTAAATGACATTTAGGGCAAAAAGGCAAACTCTGCTCCATCATTCACTGAGATGTCTCATTCATCACGAAACCCACTGATATTACCAACTACTTTTAATTTTTTTTTTTTAATTGGTAAGACTAGCGAACTTAGGCATGACATGCCAGCAACAAACGCCAATACTACACATCCAAGTATAACTGACCAAATTATGAAAGTCAAGCATTGTAAATTTGAATACCTTAAAGTGATTTTGGAAGAAGTGAAAGAATGACTGTCAACAATGACAAGCCACCGGGGTCTGACAATCTGGATGGAATTTATTTTAGGATAATAGCGGACGATATTGCCACTCCTGTTTGCCACATCTTCTATTTAAGCAGATATTAAGCAGAAATGTAATAGAAATTGTGTGCCCTCAGACCTGGAGGGAAGCAAAAACTATTCCCCCACCTAAGAATAGTAAAGCCCCCCTAACTGGCTCAAATAGCCGACCAATCAGGCTGTTACCAACCTTTACTAAACTGCTGGAAAAAATGGTGTTTGTATCTTGTCAATGCTATTTTACAGTAAACAAATTGACAGACTTTCAGCATGCTTATATAGGGGAGGACATTCAACAAGCACAGCACTTACACAGATGACTGATGATTGGGGCGGCAGGGTAGCCTAGTGGTTAGAGCGTTGGACTAGTAACCGGAAGGTTGCAAGTTTAAACCCCCGAGCTGACAAGGTACAAATCTGTCGTTCTGCCCCTGAACAGGCAGTTAACCCCACTGTTCCTAGACCGTCATTATATAAATAATGAATTTGTTCTTAACTGACTTGCCTAGTTAAATAAAGGTAAAATAAAATATAAAATTGTCTGAGAGAAATTTATAATAAAATGATTGTGGGAGCTGTTTTGTTAAACTTCAGTGCAGCTTTTGACATTATCGATCATAGTCTGCTGATGGAAAAACGTGTGTGTTCTGGCTTTACACCCCCTGCTGGCTTTACACCCCCTGCTGTGTTGTGGATAAAGAGTTACCTGTCTAACAGAACACAGAGGGTGTTCTTTAATGGAAACAGACAGACATGCGCACACACACAGACACACAGTGTATTCCCTGCTAAATAAAACTATCACCAGACAGTTATTTTAACTTCACTGTTCCACACTGTATGGAAAAACTATATCAGGGAGGGGAGGAGAGGGGAGGGGAGAGCGGGAGGGGAGGAAAGGGAGCAGCTCCATTGTGCTTACAGGCAGTAATTACGTTTATTTCAGTTAGGAGAGAGTGTGACTGAGCCGAGGGTCACGCTGTGAGTGTGACTGAGCCGAGGGTCACGCTGTGAGTGTGACTGAGCCGAGGGTCACGCTGTGAGTGTGACTGAGCCGAGGGTCACGCTGTGAGAGTGACTGAGCCGAGGGTCACGCTGTGAGTGTGACTGAGCCGAGGGTCACGCTGTGAGTGTGACTGAGCCGAGGGTCACTAGTTGACTTCTACATGTTCTTGTCCTTGTATTTTTGATATGCTAGCTCAGTGAGTGTGGTACTGTCATGTCTTTTAACACACTTTACATTACACGGTAATGCTGTACCCTTAACACGGTAATGCTGTACCCTTAACACGGTAATGCTGTACCTTTAACACATTACACGGTAATGCTGTACCCTTAACACGGTAATGCTGTACCCTTAACACGTTACACGGTAATGCTGTACTCTGAACACATTACACAGTAATGCTGTACCCTTAACACGGTAATGCTGTACCCTTAACACGGTAATGCTGTACCCTTAACACATTACACGGTAATGCTGTATCCTTAACACGGTAATGATGTACCCTTAACACGTTACACGGTAATGCTGTACCCTTAACACATTACACGGTAATGCTGTACCCTTAACACATTACACGGTAATGCTGTACCCTAAACACATTACACGGTAATGCTGTACCCTTAACACGGTAATGCTGTACCCTTAACACGGTAATGCTGTACCCTTAACACATTACATGGTAATGCTGTACCCTTAACACATTACACGGTAATGCTGTACCCTTAACACATTACACGGTAATGCTGTACCCTAAACACATTACACAGTAATGCTGTACCCTAAACACATTACACAGTAATGCTGTACCCTAAACACATTACACAGTAATGCTGTACCCTAAACACATTACACAGTAATGCTGTACCCTTAACACGGTAATGCTGTACCCTTAACACGGTAATGCTGTACCCTTAACACATTACACGGTAATGCTGTACCCTTAACACATTACACGGTAATGCTGTACCCTTAACACGGTAATGCTGTACCCTTAACACGGTAATGCTGTACCCTTAACACATTACATGGTAATGCTGTACCCTTAACACATTACACGGTAATGCTGTACCCTTAACACATTACACGGTAATGCTGTACCCTAAACACATTACACAGTAATGCTGTACCCTTAACACATTGCACGGTAATGCTGTACCCTTAACACATTACACGGTAATGCTGTACCCTAAACACATTACACAGTAATGCTGTACCCTAAACACATTACACAGTAATGCTGTACCCTTAACACGGTAATGCTGTACCCTTAACACGGTAATGCTGTACCCTTAACACATTACACGGTAATGCTGTACCCTTAACACATTACACGGTAATGCTGTACCCTAAACACATTACACGGTAATGCTGTACCCTTAACACGGTAATGCTGTACCCTTAACACGGTAATGCTGTACCCTTAACACGGTAATGCTGTACCCTTAACACATTACACGGTAATGCTGTACCCTTAACACATTACACGGTAATGCTGTACCCTTAACACATTACACGGTAATGCTGTACCCTAAACACATTACACAGTAATGCTGTACCCTTAACACGGTAATGCTGTACCCTTAACACGGTAATGCTGTACCCTTAACACATTACACGGTAATGCTGTACCCTTAACACATTACACGGTAATGCTGTACCCTAAACACATTACACGGTAATGCTGTACCCTTAACACGGTAATGCTGTACCCTTAACACGGTAATGCTGTACCCTTAACAGGGTAATGCTGTACCCTTAACACATTACACAGTAATGCTGTACCCTTAACACATTACACGGTAATGCTGTACCCTTAACACATTACACGGTAATGCTGTACCCTTAACACATTACACGGTAATGCTGTACCCTTAACACATTACACGGTAATGCTGTACCCTAAACACATTACACGGTAATGCTGTACCCTTAACACGGTAATGCTGTACCCTTAACACGGTAATGCTGTACCCTTAACACGGTAATGCTGTACCCTTAACACATTACACGGTAATGCTGTACCCTAAACACATTACACGGTAATGCTGTACCCTAAACACATTACACGGTAATGCTGTACCCTTAACACATTACACGGTAATGCTGTACCCTTAACACATTACACGGTAATGCTGTACCCTTAACACATTACACGGTAATGCTGTACCCTTAACACATTACACGGTAATGCTGTACCCTAAACACATTACACAGTAATGCTGTACCCTTAACACGGTAATGCTGTACCCTTAACACGGTAATGCTGTACCCTTAACACATTACACGGTAATGCCGTACCCTTAACACATTACACGGTAATGCTGTACCCTAAACACATTACACGGTAATGCTGTACCCTTAACACGGTAATGCTGTACCCTTAACACGGTAATGCTGTACCCTTAACACGGTAATGCTGTACCCTTAACACATTACACGGTAATGCTGTACCCTTAACACATTACACGGTAATGCTGTACCCTTAACACATTACACGGTAATGCTGTACCCTTAACACATTACACGGTAATGCTGTACCCTAAACACATTACACGGTAATGCTGTACCCTTAACACGGTAATGCTGTACCCTTAACACGGTAATGCTGTACCCTTAACACGGTAATGCTGTACCCTTAACACATTACACGGTAATGCTGTACCCTTAACACATTACACGGTAATGCTGTACCCTAAACACATTACACGGTAATGCTGTACCCTTAACACGGTAATGCTGTACCCTTAACACGGTAATGCTGTACCCTTAACACGGTAATGCTGTACCCTTAACACATTACACGGTAATGCTGTACCCTAAACACATTACACGGTAATGCTGTACCCTAAACACATTACACGGTAATGCTGTACCCTTAACACATTACACGGTAATGCTGTACCCTTAACACATTACACGGTAATGCTGTACCCTTAACACCGTAATGCTGTACCCTAAACACATTACACGGTAATGCTGTACCCTTAACACGGTAATGCTGTACCCTTAACACATTACACGGTAATGCTGTACCCTTAACACGGTAATGCTGTACCCTAAACACATTACACGGTAATGCTGTACCCTAAACACATTACACGGTAATGCTGTACCCTAAACACATTACACGGTAATGCTGTACCCTTAACACATTACACGGTAATGCTGTACCCTTAACACATTACACGGTAATGCTGTACCCTTAACACCGTAATGCTGTACCCTAAACACATTACACGGTAATGCTGTACCCTTAACACGGTAATGCTGTACCCTTAACACATTACACGGTAATGCTGTACTCTGAACACATTACACGGTAATGCTGTACCCTAAACACATTACACGGTAATGCTGTACCCTTAACACATTACACGGTAATGCTGTACCCTTAACACATTACACGGTAATGCTGTACTCTGAACACATTACACGGTAATGCTGTACCCTAAACACATTACACGGTAATGCTGTACCCTTAACACATTACACGGTAATGCTGTACCCTTAACACATTACACGGTAATGCTGTACCTTTAACACATTACACGGTAATGCTGTACCCTTAACACGGTAATGCTGTACCCTTAACACATTACACGGTAATGCTGTACTCTGAACACATTACACGGTAATGCTGTACCCTAAACACATTACACAGTAATGCTGTACCCTAAACACATTACACAGTAATGCTGTACCCTTAACACATTACACAGTAATGCTGTACCCTTAACACATTACACGGTAATGCTGTACCCTTAACACATTACACGGTAATGCTGTACCCTTAACAGGTTATGTCGTGACTGTGTAACTTGAAGTATGTCCATTACCTACTGTATGTAGGACTTAGCCCACTGAGATAACGTTGAGGCATTAGCACTAGGAGCTAACATGAGCCTTCATTTTTCAGACCTAGACACTCAAATGAACCCAAAGCAGCGTTCTGTATTCTTTCTCTACTTGTTGTCGATCACTAGCAGCACCATATCCACAGGTAACAATCTGAGGATGTTGTCTAACAGCACCATATCACCAGGTAACATTCTGAGGATGTTGTCTAGCAGCACCATATCACCAGGTAACATTCTGAGTGTGTTGTCTAGCAGCACCATATCACCAGGTAACATTCTGAGTATGTTGTCTAGCACTAAAAGCACCATATCACCGGGTAACATTCTGAGTATGTTGTCTATCACTAGCAGCACCATATCACCAGGTAACAATCAGAGTATGTTGTCTAGCAGCACCATATCACCAGGTAACATTCTGAGTATGTTGTCTATCACTAGCAGCACCATATCACCAGGTAACATTCTGAGTATGTTGTCTATCACTAGCAGCACCATATCAACAGGTAACAATCTGAGTATGTTGTCTAACAGCACCATATCACCAGGTAACATTCTGAGTATGTTGTCTAGCAGCACCATATCACCAGGTAACATTCTGAGTATGTTGTCTATCACTAGCAGCACCATATCACCAGGTAACAATCTGAGTATGTTGTCTAACAGCACCATATCACCAGGTAACATTCTGAGTATGTTGTCTAGCAGCACCATATCACCAGGTAACATTCTGAGTATGTTGTCTAACAGCACCATATCACCTGGTAACATTCTGAGTATGTTGTCTAGCAGCACCATATCACCAGGTAACATTCTGAGTATGTTGTCTATCACTAGCAGCACCATATCACCAGGTAACATTCTGAGTATGTTGTCTATCACTAGCAGCACCATATCACCAGGTAACATTCTGAGTATGTTGTCTATCACTAGCAGCACCATATCACCAGGTAACAATCTGAGTATGTTGTCTATCACTAACAGCACCAT
>NC_048593.1:45570116-45602616 GCF_013265735.2 Oncorhynchus mykiss
ATATCTGATTAACAATATGAGTTCATAAGAAGGGATTGTGTGACACAGACAAGAAGTAATTAAAGTTAATGAACACCATTCCAACTAGGAAGAAAGGAATGGGTTGTGGATTAAGTAAACAGATAAGGTCGTTAACCTATGGTTGACCCTACAGAAACTGAGCTCTGGGGTGTTTTAGATAAGGCAGTGAGTGCATTTCTAGGTTTTCTGTTAATTAGAACTGTCAGCTAAGTGGTGATCAATAATGGTGAGGAGTCAAAAGTTAATTCAGTTGTGTTGTGTGTCCTCTGTATGTGCTAGTGGGTCAGAATTAACTCAGAATGAACTTTTAAAGTTCCCTTTGTCTCGGTCGAGAGGAGGAGATTCATTTTAACAGCAATGAAATGACGTCATGTTATTGTATATAAACTGTTGCTCGTGGTAACGTGGCAGCGTGCTCCAAGAATAAATTATTATTCTAATAAATTATTGATAAGACTGGTCTCCGTCTATTTTATGCAAACAAGAATCTTACAAATTCTCATAAAATAGATTAAGGGAATTCAATTAATGAAAACACATTGGTATAATTAAATTACAGTAACAGGTTGAGATCTGGAGACTGGCTAGGCCACTCCAGGACCCTGAAATGCTTCTTACGAAGCCACTCCTTCTTTGCCCGGGCGGTGTGTTTGGGATCATTGTCATGCTGAAAGACCCAGCCACGTTTCATCTTCAATGCCCTTGCTGATGGAAGGAGGTTTTCACTCAAAATCTCACGATACATGGCCCCATTCATTCTTTCCTTTACACGGATCAGTCGTCCTGGTCCCTTTGCAGAAAAACAGCCCCAAAGCATGATGTTTCCACCCCCAAGCTTCACAGTAGGTATGGTGTTCTTCGGATGCAACTCAGCATTCTTTGTCCTCCAAAAATGACGAGTTGAGTTTTTATCAAAAAGCTCTATTTTGGTTTCATCTGACCATATAACATTCTCCCAATCTTCTTCTAGATCATCCAAATGCTCTCTAGCAAACTTCAGATGGGCCTGGACATGTACTGGCCTAAGCAGGGGGACACGTCTGGCACTGCAGGATTTGAGTTCCTGGCGGCGTAGTGTGTTACTGATGGTAGGCTTTGTTACTTTGGTCCCAGCTCTCTGTAGGTCATTCACTAGGGTGTGGTTCTGGGATTTTTGCTCACCGTTCTTGTGATCATTTTGACCCCACGGGGCGAGATCTTGCGTGGAGCCCCAGATCGAGGGAGATTATCAGTGGTCTTGTATGTCTTCCATTTCCTAATAATTGCTCCCACAGTTGATTTCTTCAAACCAAGTGCTTACCTATTGCAGATTGTCTTCCCAGCCTGGTGCAGGTCTACAATTTTGTTTCTGGTGTCCTTTGACAGCTCTTTGCTCTTGGCCATAGTGGAGTTTGGAGTGTGAGTGTTTGAGGTTGTGGACAGGTGTCTTTTATACTGATAACAAGTTCAAACTGGTGCCATTAAAACAGGTAACGAGTGGAGGACAGAGGAGCCTCTTAAAGAAGAAGTTACAGGTCTGTGAGAGACAGAAATCTTGCATGTTTGTAGGTGACCAAATACTTATTTTCCACCATAATTTGCAAATAAATTCATTAAAAATCCTACAATGTGATTTTCTGGATTTTTTTCATAGTTGAAGTGTACCTATGATGAAAATTACAGGCCTCATCTTTTTAAGTGGGAGAACTTGCACAATGTTTGTATACATGTTTTGTATGTTTGTATACATGTTTTGTATGTTTATATATATATATATTTTGTATGCTTGAGGGGGTACAGGGGTGTCCGTTAAGTGTGTAAGTGCTGGGCTGGAGTGAAACCTTGCACACCGTACAGGTCCTCATTGAACCAGTCCCATCCCTGTGATAGGGTCTCACTGATATGCATGATAAGTAGCAAGGTATGATGCTCGGTAGCAAGGTATGATACTCGGTAGCAGGGTATGATGCAGGGTATGATCCCGGAGCAGGGTATGATGCTCAGTAGCAGGGTATGATGCTCGGAAGGAGGGTATGATGCTCGGTAGCAGGGTATGATGCTCGGGTAGCAGGGTATGATGCTCGGGTAGCAGGGTATGATGCTCGGTAGCAGGGTATGATGCTCGGTAGCAGGGTATGAAGCTCGGGTAGCAGGGTATGATGCTCGGTAGCAGGGTATGATGCTCGGGTAGCAGGGTATGAAGCTCGGGTAGCAGGGTATGATGCTCGGTAGCAAGGTATGATGCTCGGTAGCAGGGTATGATGCTCGGTAGCAGGGTATGATGCTCGGGCAGCAGGGTATGATGCTCGGTAGCAGGGTATGATGCTCGGGTAGCAGGGTATGATGCAGGGTATGAAGCTCGGGTAGCAGGGTATGATGCTCGGTAGCAGGGTATGATGCTCGGGTAGCAGGGTATGATGCAGGGGATGATGCTCGGTAGCAGGGTATGATGCTCGGTAACAGGGTATGATGCTCAGAAGGAGGGTATGATGCTCGGTAGCAGAGTATGATGCAGGGGATGATGCTCGGTAGCAGGGTATGATGCTCGGGTAGCAGGGTATGATGCTCGGTAGCAGGGTATGATGCTCGGTAGCAGGGTATGAAGCTCGGGTAGCAGGGTATGAAGCTCGGGTAGCAGGGTATGAAGCTCGGGTAGCAGGGTATGATGCTCGGTAGCAGGGTATGATGCTCGGGTAGCAGGGTATGAAGCTCGGGTAGCAGGGTATGATGCTCGGTAGCAGGGTATGATGCTCGGTAGCAGGGTATGATGCTCGGTAGCAGGGTATGATGCTCGGTAGCAGGGTATGATGCAGGGTATGATGCTCGGGTAGCAGGGTATGATGCTCGGTAGCAGGGTATGATGCTCGGTATGATGCTCCGGAGCAGGGTATGATCCTCGGTAGCAGGGTATGATGCTCCGGAGCAGGGTATGATGCAGGGTATGATGCTCGGTAGCAGGGTATGATGCTCAGTAGCAGTGTATGATGCTCGGTAGCAGGGTATGATGCTTGGTTAGCAGGGTATGATGCTCGGTAGCAGGGTATGATGCTCGGTAGCAGGGTATGATGCTCGGTAGCAGGGTATGATGCTCGGTAGCAGGGTATGATGCTCGGGTAGCAGGGTATGATGCAGGGTATGATGCTCGGTAGCAGGGTATGATGCTCGGTAGCAGGGTATGATGCAAGGAATGATGCTCGGTAGCAGGGTATGATGCTCGGTAGCAGGGTATGATGCAGGGTATGATGCTCGGTAGCAGGGTGCAAAACAATGAAAATAAATTACGACGGTACTGTTTCCTCTTTCCCAAATGTGCTCGTTATCAATGTTGTCTTGTAATGTCAGTGACTTGTAAGTAGATATGTACTTTCTTTGTTACACATATTTACGTTTTGACACACACACACACACACACACACACACACAGCATTCAGAAAGTATTAGTCCACATGTTGTGTTACAGCCTGAATTCATAATGGACTAAATTTGTTTTTTTTTCTCACCCATCTACACACAATACCCCACAGTGACGTCACAATACCCCACAGTGACGTCACAATACCCCACAGTGACGTCACAATACCCCACGGTGACGTCACAATACCCCACGGTGACGTCACAATACCCCACGGTGACGTCACAATACCCCACGGTGACGTCACAATACCCCACGGTGACGTCACAATACCCCACGGTGACGTCACAATACCCCACGGTGACGTCACAATACCCCACGGTGACGTCACAATACCCCACGGTGACGTCACAATACCCCACGGTGACGTCACAATACCCCACGGTGACGTCACAATAGACTACCTCAACTCCACTCTAACCACTAGGCTACCTGCCGCCCCTCCACTCTAACCACTAGGATACCCGCCGCCCCTCCACTCTAACCACTAGGATACCTGGGGAGAGTCAGGGCTAGGAGCAGGGCTAGGAGCAGGGACCAGGGGCGAGTCAGGGCTAGGAGCAGGGACCAGGGGCGAGTCAGGGCTAGGAGCAGGTATCCTAGTGGTTAGAGTGGAGGGGCGGCAGGTAGTCTAGTGGTTAGAGTGGAGGGGCGGCAGGTAGTCTAGTGGTTAGAGTGGAGGGGCGGCAGGTATCCTAGTGGTTAGAGTGGAGGGGCGGCAGGTAGCCTCGTTGTTAGAGTGGAGGGGAGGCAGGTAGCCTAGTGGTTGATTAGTCTCTCTCCTGTTGATTAGTCTCTCCTGTGGATTAGTGTCTCTCCTGTGGATTAGTCTCTCCTGTGGATTAGTCTCTCTAGCCCTGAATTTTTCTTCTACATTGACATTACAGTATTTTGTGTAGATCGTTGAAAATAAATAAAGTACAATTAAATCCATTTTAATCCCAATTTGTAACGCAACAAAATCTGGAACAAATCAAGTGGTGAGACTTTCTGAAGGCACATGAACACACATGAACACACATGAACACACATGAACACAACAAAGTTGATTTCTATAAATACACACTTTTAAAAAATCTCAGTTCTCTTTGTTCTACTCTACCTCTTGCTATTGAAGTTTGTCCCAAATGGCACCCTATTCCCTATGGGGTCCTGGTCAAAAGTAGTGCACTAAATAGGGAATAGGGTGCCAATAGGGACATACGTTTTTAGTATGAAGGTCAACCAAACCCATTCAAACCTGCTGAGAGAGGAAAGACCACTGGGACAGGAAATAGAGGGAGAGAGGGAGAGAGGGGAAGGGAGAGAGGGGAAGGGAGAGAGGGTAAGGGAGAGAGAGAGTGTTGAAGAGATGGAGGGAGATGGTTGAAGGGAGGGGCAGTCTGTTCCTCCACCCTCTTCCCTTTGTAGGGTGTGACAGGATGTGACCTATACACAGCGGCATTCACACATCACAATGCCACTGCAGCCCTGTACTACAAAGATACAGAGAGAGACGGACAGAAATAGAGAGAGACACAGAGACAGGCAGAGAGAGAGACACAGAGACAGGCAGAGAGAGAGACACAGAGACAGGCAGAGAGAGAGACACAGAGACAGGCAGAGAGAGAGACACAGAGACAGGCAGAGAGAGAGACACAGAGACAGGCAGAGAGAGACACAGAGACAGGCAGAGAGAGACACAGAGACAGGCAGAGAGAGACACAGAGACAGGCAGAGAGAGACAGACAGACGGACAGAAAAAGAGACGTAGAGAGACAGCGGCAGACAGAGACCGAGAAAGGCAGACAGAGACCGAGAGAGGCAGACAGAGACCGAGACTTAGAGGTAGACAGGCAGACAAACAAACACAGAGATACCATAATTGATGAAATCTACATGATTTTTCTTACTGTCTACCTAACTACCTACTATTGAAATAAATCTGCCCCCTTCTCTGATTGTATAGCTATGGCTGGCCTCCACCTGTGGCCCTCCGTCCATGTTGCACTTAGTAACAGCAGTGTGTTCCTCAACTACGACACCGCAGACCACAACGCTTCCTCCGACATCCGGAACATGACCCTAACTCTGGTTGACACGGAAACCAACGCCACCCTGCTCACCAGAACCCTGCCAGCCAACCAATCAGAGGGGAGATTAGGTTAGTGCTCTGGTTTCTACTTGGTCTAACGACATTGTCTGTAGACAAAACTTGTGGCGTTCTAATTGTCTACAGACAATGTCTTTACTGAAAGTCAGAGCCGTGTATTTAGTGAGGACATTGAGGTTTCTGCATTACGATGCATTTAAATGAAACTACATTTCATGGCAGCCATGTTGGCTCCCCATGGGCAATATTGACCAATAGCAGTTCACAGAATTTTCAGAATTTGTACAAGATTCCAAATTTTCGTCATGAATGGATAAATACAATGCTGAAGAGCGATAACATTCCATTCATTCTAAAAGCTGGCTAAACTCTCTAAATACTGTTGTTGGAAACATTTCATTCATTCTAAAAGCTGGCTAAACTCTCTAAATACTGTATATGTGCTCTGTTGTAGGAAACATTTTATTCATTCTAAAAGCTGGCTAAACTCTCTAAATACTGTATATGTGCTCTGTTGTAGGAAACATTTTATTCATTCTAAAAGCTGGCTAAACTCTCTAAATACTGTATATGTGCTCTGTTGTAGGAAACTATGTACACTACGCTGTGTCCCATATTACAAATACACTTTGATCTGACTTGATTTTAGAATTCAACTGCTCCTGTTTCCTGTACGCTGGAACATTCCGCTTCTGCCTGGAGCAGATTGACTACGCAACCGCCAATGCTAATGCTAACAGTAATGCTAATGCTAGCGTAACAGATAGAGATTGGAATGCGGTTGTTACTACTACTGCCACCTGGTGGTGGAGCTCTGAGCTTCAGGTGGAGTGGCCAACCTTTCACATTGCCGTGGACCGAGCCAGCAACCAGTCAGGATCCTTCCAGGTGAGGAGAGGGTCTGTATGTGTGGATGGTTGGTTGTTAAACTTAATGATAGCCGTTACACAATAGCTGCTATTTATCACGTTAGGTATCATTTCAAGTGAGCCACTGTCTAACCCTCGTCCCCTTTGCCTCTCCCAGGTGGGGATCTCGACCAATGAGCTGTTCAAGTCCTGCTCCTCTGGCCTCGGTTCCGCCCTCTTCCTGGAGGTCAGTTACCTGGAGTTCAACCAGATTGGTCGAAATAGCATCGACAAGGTCCGCGCCCGCACCCGGCACCCAATCAAAGAGCTGCATTCTCAGACGGTGGATCTGTTGTGTGCATTTCATTTCACAGAGCGAGACTTCATCAGGTACACTGTTGTTTTGCCATAAAATATATATATGTGAAGTACTGGGGCAGTTTATTGGATAGAGAGAGTTTGGCTGCGTTTACACATGCAGCCCAATTCAGATCAGATGTGATCAGATGTGATAGGCCAAAAGATCAATTAGTGAATCAAATATCAGAATTTTGCTGCCTGTGTAAACGCAGCCTAAAACCTTGATCAAACCGGCCTGCATCCGAGGGCGCCATCGTGCACATCTTGATTTTTGTCTGTCCCCCCCTCACAAGACGCGTACGTTCATGACGCGCAGATTAAAATACCAAAACCCACTGTGAACCAACTATATTAATTAGGAGACCGGTCGAAAGACACATTCATGGAGATCAAGCTCGCATTCTGTTGCTAGGTAATTTGTCCTGGTATATTATTTGACCTGAAATGAATATGGTCATTTTTGTAAACTGGATCTTTGTTGTAATTCTTACACATTTTGAGTCGTACAAAATCATGTGTTTTTTTATCCAAAGACCGAGAGAGGCAGACGGAGACCGAGAGAGGCAGACAGAGACCGAGAGAGGCAGACAGAGACCGAGAGAGGCAGACAGAGACCGAGAGAGGCAGACAGAGACCGAGAGAGGCAGACGGAGACCTAGAGAGAAATCATGTGTTTTTTATCCAAAGACCGAGAGAGGCAGACAGAGACCGAGAGAGGCAGACAGAGACCGAGAGAGGCAGACAGAGACCGAGAGAGGCAGACGGAGACCTAGAGAGAAATCATGTGTTTTTTTATCCAAAGATAAAACCTACCGAAAGGGGAAACCTAGTTAGTCTCTCCTGTTGATTAGTCTCTCTCCTGTTGATTAGTCTCTCTCCTGTTGATTAGTCTCTCTCCTGTTGATTAGTCTCTCTCCTGTTGATTAGTCTCTCTCCTGTTGATTAGTCTCTCTCCTGTTGATTAGTCTCTCTCCTGTTGATTAGTCTCTCTCCTGTTGATTAGTCTCTCTCCTCTTGATTAGTCTCTCTCCTGTTGATTAGTCACTTCTTTTGGATTAGTCTCTCTCCTGTTGATTAGTCTTTCTCCTGTTGATTAGTCTTTATCCTGTTGATTAGTCTCTCTCCTGTTGATTAGTCTCTCTCCTGTTGATTAGTCTCTCCCCTGTTGATTAGTCTCTCCCCTGTTGATTAGTCTCTCTCCTGTTGATTAGTCTCTCTCCTGTTGATTAGTGTCTCTCCCTTGGATTAGTCTCCTGTTGATTAGTCTCTCTCCCTTGGATTAGTCTCTCTCCTGTTGATTAGTCTCTCTCCTGTTGATTAGTCTCTCTCCTTTTGGATTAGTCTCTCTCCTTTTGGATTAGTCTCTCTCCTGTTGATTAGTCTCTCTCCTTTTGGATTAGTCTCTCTCCTGTTGATTAGTCTCTCTCCTGTTGATTAGTCTCTCTCCTTTTGGATTAGTCTCTCTCCTTTTGGATTAGTCTCCTGTTGATTAGTCTCTCTCCTTTTGGATTAGTCTCTCCTGTTGATTAGTCTCTCCTCTTGATTAGTCTCTCTCCTTTTGGATTAGTCTCTCTCCTGTTGATTAGTCTCTCTCCTGTTGATTAGTCTCTCTCCTTTTGGATTAGTCTCTCTCCCTTGGATTAGTCTCCTGTTGATTAGTCTCTCTCCCTTGGATTAGTCTCCTGTTGATTAGTCTCTCTCCTTTTGGATTAGTCTCTCTCCTTTTGGACTTCACCATACCATATCTTCAACATACTGAGAGACCTCACCATACCATATTATCACCATACCATATTATCACCATACCATATTATCACCATACTGAGGGACCTCACCATACCATATTATCACCATACCATATTATCACCATACTGAGGGACCTCACCATACCATATTATCACCATACTGAGAGACCTCACCATACCATATTATCACCATACCATATTATCACCATACTGAGAGACCTCACCATACCATATTATCACCATACCATATTATCACCATACCATATTATCACCATACTGAGGGACCTCACCATACCATATTATCACCATACCATATTATCACCATACTGAGAGACCTCACCATACCATATTATCACCATACCATATTATCACCATACTGAGAGACCTCACCATACCATATTATCACCATACCATATTATCACCATACCATATTATCACCATACTGAGGGACCTCACCATACCATATTATCACCATACCATATTATCACCATACTGAGGGACCTCACCATACCTTATTATCACCATACTGAGACCTCACCATACCATATTATCTCCATACCATATTACCACCATACCATATTATCACCATACTGAGAGACCTCACCAAACCATATTATCACCATACCATATTATCACCATACCATATTATCACCATACTGAGAGACCTCACCATACCATATTACCACCATACTGAGAGACCTCACCATACCATATTACCACCATACAATATTATCACCATATTGAGAGACCTCACCATACCATATTACCACCATACCATATTATCACCATACCATATTATCACCATACCATATTACCACCATACTGTGAGACCTCACCATACCATATTACCACCATACTGAGAGACCTCACCATACCATATTACCACCATACCATATTATCACCATACTGAGAGACCTCTCCATACCATATTATCACCATACCATATTACCACCATACAATATTATCACCATACCATATTATCACCATACCATATTATCATCATACCATATTATCACCATACTGAGGGACCTCACCATACCTTATTATCACCATACCATATTATCACCATACTGAGAGACCTCACCATACCATATTATCACCATACCATATTATCACCATACTGAGAGACCTCACCATATCATATTATCACCATTCCATATTATCACCATACCATATTATCACCATACTGAGAGACCTCACCATACCATATTATCACCATACCATATTATCACCATACTGAGGGACCTCACCATACCATATTATCACCATACTGAGAGACCTCACCATACCATATTATCACCATACCATATTATCACCATACTGAGAGACCTCACCATACCATATTATCACCATACCATATTATCACCATACCATATTATCACCATACTGAGGGACCTCACCATACCATATTATCACCATACCATATTATCACCATACTGAGAGACCTCACCATACCATATTATCACCATACCATATTATCACCATACTGAGAGACCTCACCATACCATATTATCACCATACCATATTATCACCATACCATATTATCACCATACTGAGGGACCTCACCATACCATATTATCACCATACCATATTATCACCATACTGAGGGACCTCACCATACCTTATTATCACCATACTGAGACCTCACCATACCATATTATCTCCATACCATATTACCACCATACCATATTATCACCATACTGAGAGACCTCACCAAACCATATTATCACCATACCATATTATCACCATACCATATTATCACCATACTGAGAGACCTCACCATACCATATTACCACCATACTGAGAGACCTCACCATACCATATTACCACCATACAATATTATCACCATATTGAGAGACCTCACCATACCATATTACCACCATACCATATTATCACCATACCATATTATCACCATACCATATTACCACCATACTGTGAGACCTCACCATACCATATTACCACCATACTGAGAGACCTCACCATACCATATTACCACCATACCATATTATCACCATACTGAGAGACCTCTCCATACCATATTATCACCATACCATATTACCACCATACAATATTATCACCATACCATATTATCACCATACCATATTATCATCATACCATATTATCACCATACTGAGGGACCTCACCATACCTTATTATCACCATACCATATTATCACCATACTGAGAGACCTCACCATACCATATTATCACCATACCATATTATCACCATACTGAGAGACCTCACCATATCATATTATCACCATTCCATATTATCACCATACCATATTATCACCATACTGAGAGACCTCACCATACCATATTACCACCATACAATATTATCACCATACCATATTACCATCATACCATATTATCACCATACCATATTATCACCATACTGAGAGATCTCACCATACCATATTATCACCATAACATATTATCACCATAACATATTACCACCATACCATATTATCACCATACCATATTATCACCATACCATATTATCACCATACCATATTATCACCATACCATATTACCACCATACTGAGGAGCCTCACCATACCATATTATCACCATACCATATTATCACCATACCATATTACCACCATACCATATTATCACCATACTGAGAGACCTCACATACCATATTACCACCATACTAAGAGACCTCACCATACCATATTATCACCATACCATATTATCACCATACCATACTGAGACCTCACCATACCATATTATCACCATACCATATTATCACCATACTGAGAGACCTCACCATACCATATTACCACCATACTGAGAGACCTCACCATACCATATTATCACCATACTGAGAGACCTCTCCATACCATATTACCACCATACCATATTACCACCATACCATATTATCACCATACCATATTATCACCATACCATATTATCACCATACCATATTATCACCATACTGAGAGACCTCACCATACCATATTATCACCATACCATATTATCACCATACCATATTACCACCATACTGAGGAGCCTCACCATACCATATTACCACCATACCATATTACCACCATACCATATTATCACCATACCATATTATCACCATACCATATTACCACCATACTGAGGAGCCTCACCATACCATATTATCACCATAGCATTTTACCACCATACCATATTATCACCATACTGAGAGACCTCACCATACCATATTACCACCATACTGAGAGACCTCACCATACCATATTACCACCATACCATATTATCACCATACCATATTATCACCATACCATATTTCCACCATACTGAGAGACCTCACCATACCATATTACCACCATACTGAGAGACCTCACCATACCATATTACCACCATACCATATTATCACCATACTGAGAGACCTCTCCATACCATATTATCACCATACCATATTACCACCATACAATATTATCACCACACCATATTATCACCATACTGAGAGACCTCACCATACCATATTATCACCATACCATATTATCACCATACCATATTATCACCATACTGAGAGACCTCACCATACCATATTATCACCATACTGAGAGACCTCACCATACCATATTACCACCATACTGAGAGACCTCGCCATACCATATTATCACCATACCATATTATCACCATACTGAGAGACCTCACCATATCATATTATCACCATACCATATTATCACCATACTGAGAGACCTCACCATACCATATTACCACCATATTGAGAGACCTCACCATACCATATTATCACCATACCATATTATCACCATACCATATTATCACCATACTGAGAGACCTCACCATACCATATTATCACCATACTGAGAGACCTCACCATACCATATTACCACCATACTGAGACCTCGCCATACCATATTATCACCATACCATATTATCACCATACTGAGAGACCTCACCATACCATATTATCACCATACCTTATTATCACCATACTGAGAGATCTCACCATACCATATTATCACCATACCATATTACCACCATACCATATTATCACCATACCATATTATCACCATACCATATTACCACCATACTGAGGAGCCTCACCATACCATATTATCACCATACCATATTATCACCATACCATATTACCACCATACCATATTATCACCATACTGAGAGACCTCACCATACCATATTACCACCATACTGAGAGACCTCACCATACCATATTATCACCATACCATATTATCACCATACCATATTATCACCATACTGAGACCTCACCATACCATATTATCACCATACCATATTATCACCATACTGAGAGACCTCACCATACCATATTACCACCATACTGAGAGACCTCACCATACCATATTATCACCATACCATATTATCACCATACTGAGAGACCTCTCCATACCATATTACCACCATACCATATTACCACCATACAATATTATCACCATACCATATTACCATCATACCATATTATCACCATACCATATTATCACCATACTGAGAGACCTCACCATACCATATTATCACCATACCATATTATCACCATACCATATTATCACCATACTGAGAGACCTCACCATACCATTTTACCACCATACCATATTATCACCATACTGAGAGACCTCACCATACCATATTACCACCATACTGAGGAGCCTCACCATACCATATTATCACCATACCATATTATCACCATACCATATTATCACCATACTGAGAGACCTCACCATACCATATTATCACCATACCATATTATCACCATACCATATTATCACCATACTGAGAGACCTCACCATACCATATTATCACCATACCATATTATCACCATACCATATTATCACCATACTGAGAGACCTCACCATACCATATTATCACCATACCATATTATCACCATACCATATTATCACCATACTGAGGGACCTCACCATACCTTATTATCACCATACCATATTACCACCATACTGAGAGACCTCACCATACCATATTATCACCATACCATATTATCACCATACCATATTATCACCATACTGAGGGACCTCACCATACCTTATTATCACCATACCATATTATCACCATACTGAGAGACCTCACCATACCATATTATCACCATACCATATTATCACCATACTGAGAGACCTCACCATATCATATTATCACCATTCCATATTATCACCATACCATATTATCACCATACTGAGAGACCTCACCATACCATATTATCACCATACCATATTATCACCATACTGAGGGACCTCACCATACCATATTATCACCATACTGAGAGACCTCACCATACCATATTATCACCATACCATATTATCACCATACTGAGAGACCTCACCATACCATATTATCACCATACCATATTATCACCATACCATATTATCACCATACTGAGGAGCCTCACCATACCATATTATCACCATACCATATTATCACCATACCATATTACCACCATACCATATTATCACCATACTGAGAGACCTCACCATACCATATTACCACCATACTGAGAGACCTCACCATACCATATTATCACCATACCATATTATCACCATACCATATTATCACCATACTGAGACCTCACCATACCATATTATCACCATACCATATTATCACCATACTGAGAGACCTCACCATACCATATTACCACCATACTGAGAGACCTCACCATACCATATTATCACCATACCATATTATCACCATACTGAGAGACCTCTCCATACCATATTACCACCATACCATATTACCACCATACAATATTATCACCATACCATATTACCATCATACCATATTATCACCATACCATATTATCACCATACTGAGAGACCTCACCATACCATATTATCACCATACCATATTATCACCATACCATATTATCACCATACTGAGAGACCTCACCATACCATTTTACCACCATACCATATTATCACCATACTGAGAGACCTCACCATACCATATTACCACCATACTGAGGAGCCTCACCATACCATATTATCACCATACCATATTATCACCATACCATATTATCACCATACTGAGAGACCTCACCATACCATATTATCACCATACCATATTATCACCATACCATATTATCACCATACTGAGAGACCTCACCATACCATATTATCACCATACCATATTATCACCATACCATATTATCACCATACTGAGAGACCTCACCATACCATATTATCACCATACCATATTATCACCATACCATATTATCACCATACTGAGGGACCTCACCATACCTTATTATCACCATACCATATTACCACCATACCATATTATCACCATACTGAGAGACCTCACCATACCATATTATCACCATACCATATTATCACCATACCATATTATCACCATACTGAGGGACCTCACCATACCTTATTATCACCATACCATATTATCACCATACTGAGAGACCTCACCATACCATATTATCACCATACCATATTATCACCATACTGAGAGACCTCACCATATCATATTATCACCATTCCATATTATCACCATACCATATTATCACCATACTGAGAGACCTCACCATACCATATTATCACCATACCATATTATCACCATACTGAGGGACCTCACCATACCATATTATCACCATACTGAGAGACCTCACCATACCATATTATCACCATACCATATTATCACCATACTGAGAGACCTCACCATACCATATTACCACCATACTGAGAGACCTCACCATACCATATTATCACCATACCATATTATCACCATACCATATTATCACCATACTGAGACCTCACCATACCATATTATCACCATACCATATTATCACCATACTGAGAGACCTCACCATACCATATTACCACCATACTGAGAGACCTCACCATACCATATTATCACCATACCATATTACCACCATACCATATTACCACCATACCATATTACCACCATACAATATTATCACCATACCATATTACCATCATACCATATTATCACCATACCATATTATCACCATACTGAGAGACCTCACCATACCATATTATCACCATACCATATTATCACCATACCATATTATCACCATACTGAGAGACCTCACCATACCATTTTACCACCATACCATATTATCACCATACTGAGAGACCTCACCATACCATATTACCACCATACTGAGGAGCCTCACCATACCATATTATCACCATACCATATTATCACCATACCATATTATCACCATACTGAGAGACCTCACCATACCATATTATCACCATACCATATTATCACCATACCATATTATCACCATACTGAGAGACCTCACCATACCATATTATCACCATACCATATTATCACCATACCATATTATCACCATACTGAGAGACCTCACCATACCATATTATCACCATACCATATTATCACCATACCATATTATCACCATACTGAGGGACCTCACCATACCTTATTATCACCATACCATATTACCACCATACCATATTATCACCATACTGAGAGACCTCACCATACCATATTATCACCATACCATATTATCACCATACCATATTATCACCATACTGAGGGACCTCACCATACCTTATTATCACCATACCATATTATCACCATACTGAGAGACCTCACCATACCATATTATCACCATACCATATTATCACCATACTGAGAGACCTCACCATATCATATTATCACCATTCCATATTATCACCATACCATATTATCACCATACTGAGAGACCTCACCATACCATATTATCACCATACCATATTATCACCATACTGAGGGACCTCACCATACCATATTATCACCATACTGAGAGACCTCACCATACCATATTATCACCATACCATATTATCACCATACTGAGAGACCTCACCATACCATATTATCACCATACCATATTATCACCATACCATATTATCACCATACTGAGGGACCTCACCATACCATATTATCACCATACCATATTATCACCATACTGAGAGACCTCACCATACCATATTATCACCATACCATATTATCACCATACTGAGAGACCTCACCATACCATATTTTCACCATACCATATTATCACCATACCATATTATCACCATACTGAGGGACCTCACCATACCATATTATCACCATACCATATTATCACCATACTGAGGGACCTCACCATACCTTATTATCACCATACTGAGACCTCACCATACCATATTATCTCCATACCATATTACCACCATACCATATTATCACCATACTGAGAGACCTCACCAAACCATATTATCACCATACCATATTATCACCATACCATATTATCACCATACTGAGAGACCTCACCATACCATATTACCACCATACTGAGAGACCTCACCATACCATATTACCACCATACAATATTATCACCATATTGAGAGACCTCACCATACCATATTACCACCATACCATATTATCACCATACCATATTATCACCATACCATATTACCACCATACTGTGAGACCTCACCATACCATATTACCACCATACTGAGAGACCTCACCATACCATATTACCACCATACCATATTATCACCATACTGAGAGACCTCTCCATACCATATTATCACCATACCATATTACCACCATACAATATTATCACCATACCATATTATCACCATACCATATTATCATCATACCATATTATCACCATACTGAGGGACCTCACCATACCTTATTATCACCATACCATATTATCACCATACTGAGAGACCTCACCATACCATATTATCACCATACCATATTATCACCATACTGAGAGACCTCACCATATCATATTATCACCATTCCATATTATCACCATACCATATTATCACCATACTGAGAGACCTCACCATACCATATTACCACCATACAATATTATCACCATACCATATTACCATCATACCATATTATCACCATACCATATTATCACCATACTGAGAGATCTCACCATACCATATTATCACCATACCATATTATCACCATAACATATTACCACCATACCATATTATCACCATACCATATTATCACCATACCATATTATCACCATACCATATTATCACCATACCATATTACCACCATACTGAGGAGCCTCACCATACCATATTACCACCATACCATATTATCACCATACTGAGAGACCTCACCATACCATATTACCACCATACTAAGAGACCTCACCATACCATATTATCACCATACCATATTATCACCATACCATACTGAGACCTCACCATACCATATTATCACCATACCATATTATCACCATACTGAGAGACCTCCCCATACCATATTACCACCATACTGAGAGACCTCACCATACCATATTATCACCATACTGAGAGACCTCTCCATACCATATTACCACCATACCATATTACCACCATACCATATTATCACCATACCATATTATCACCATACCATATTATCACCATACCATATTATCACCATACCATATTATCACCATACTGAGAGACCTCACCATACCATATTATCACCATACCATATTATCACCATACCATATTACCACCATACTGAGGAGCCTCACCATACCATATCACCACCATACTGAGAGACCTCACCATACCATATTACCACCATACAATATTATCACCATATTGAGAGACCTCACCATACCATATTACCACCATACCATATTATCACCATACCATATTATCACCATACCATATTACCACCATACTGTGAGACCTCACCATACCATATTACCACCATACTGAGAGACCTCACCATACCATATTACCACCATACCATATTATCACCATACTGAGAGACCTCTCCATACCATATTATCACCATACCATATTACCACCATACAATATTATCACCATACCATATTATCACCATACCATATTATCATCATACCATATTATCACCATACTGAGGGACCTCACCATACCTTATTATCACCATACCATATTATCACCATACTGAGAGACCTCACCATACCATATTATCACCATACCATATTATCACCATACTGAGAGACCTCACCATATCATATTATCACCATTCCATATTATCACCATACCATATTATCACCATACTGAGAGACCTCACCATACCATATTACCACCATACAATATTATCACCATACCATATTACCATCATACCATATTATCACCATACCATATTATCACCATACTGAGAGATCTCACCATACCATATTATCACCATACCATATTATCACCATAACATATTACCACCATACCATATTATCACCATACCATATTATCACCATACCATATTATCACCATACCATATTATCACCATACCATATTACCACCATACTGAGGAGCCTCACCATACCATATTACCACCATACCATATTATCACCATACTGAGAGACCTCACCATACCATATTACCACCATACTAAGAGACCTCACCATACCATATTATCACCATACCATATTATCACCATACCATACTGAGACCTCACCATACCATATTATCACCATACCATATTATCACCATACTGAGAGACCTCCCCATACCATATTACCACCATACTGAGAGACCTCACCATACCATATTATCACCATACTGAGAGACCTCTCCATACCATATTACCACCATACCATATTACCACCATACCATATTATCACCATACCATATTATCACCATACCATATTATCACCATACCATATTATCACCATACCATATTATCACCATACTGAGAGACCTCACCATACCATATTATCACCATACCATATTATCACCATACCATATTACCACCATACTGAGGAGCCTCACCATACCATATCACCACCATACCATATTACCACCATACCATATTATCACCATACCATATTATCACCATACCATATTACCACCATACTGAGGAGCCTCACCATACCATATTACCACCATACTGAGAGACCTCACCATACCATATTACCACCATACCATATTATCACCATACCATATTATCACCATACCATATTTCCACCATACTGAGAGACCTCACCATACCATATTACCACCATACTGAGAGACCTCACCATACCATATTACCACCATACCATATTATCACCATACTGAGAGACCTCTCCATACCATATTATCACCATACCATATTACCACCATACAATATTATCACCATACCATATTATCACCATACTGAGAGACCTCACCATACCATATTATCACCATACCATATTATCACCATACCATATTATCACCATACTGAGAGACCATACCATATTATCACCATACTGAGAGACCTCACCATACCATATTACCACCATACTGAGAGACCTCGCCATACCATATTATCACCATACCATATTATCACCATACTGAGAGACCTCACCATATCATATTATCACCATACCATATTATCACCATACTGAGAGACCTCACCATACCATATTACCACCATATTGAGAGACCTCACCATACCATATTATCACCATACCATATTATCACCATACCATATTATCACCATACTGAGAGACCTCACCATACCATATTATCACCATACTGAGAGACCTCACCATACCATATTACCACCATACTGAGACCTCGCCATACCATATTATCACCATACCATATTATCACCATACTGAGAGACCTCACCATACCATATTATAACCATACCATATTATCACCATACTGAGAGATCTCACCATACCATATTATCACCATACCATATTACCACCATACCATATTATCACCATACCATATTATCACCATACCATATTACCACCATACTGAGGAGCCTCACCATACCATATTATCACCATACCATATTATCACCATACCATATTACCACCATACCATATTATCACCATACTGAGAGACCTCACCATACCATATTACCACCATACTGAGAGACCTCACCATACCATATTATCACCATACCATATTATCACCATACCATATTATCACCATACTGAGACCTCACCATACCATATTATCACCATACCATATTATCACCATACTGAGAGACCTCACCATACCATATTACCACCATACTGAGAGACCTCACCATACCATATTATCACCATACCATATTATCACCATACTGAGAGACCTCTCCATACCATATTACCACCATACCATATTACCACCATACAATATTATCACCATACCATATTACCATCATACCATATTATCACCATACCATATTATCACCATACTGAGAGACCTCACCATACCATATTATCACCATACCATATTATCACCATACCATATTATCACCATACTGAGAGACCTCACCATACCATATTACCACCATACCATATTATCACCATACCATATTATCACCATACCATATTATCACCATACTGAGAGACCTCACCATACCATATTATCACCATACCATATTATCACCATACCATATTATCACCATACTGAGAGACCTCACCATACCATATTATCACCATACTGAGAGACCATACCATATTATCACCATACCATATTATCACCATACCATATTACCACCATACTGAGGAGCCTCACCATACCATATTATCACCATACCATTTTACCACCATACCATATTATCACCATACTGAGAGACCTCACCATACCATATTACCACCATACTGAGGAGCCTCACCATACCATATTATCACCATACCATATTATCACCATACCATATTATCACCATACTGAGAGACCTCACCATACCATATTATCACCATACCATATTATCACCATACCATATTATCACCATACTGAGAGACCTCACCATACCATATTATCACCATACCATATTATCACCATACCATATTATCACCATACTGAGGGACCTCACCATACCATATTACCACCATACCATATTACCACCATACCATATTACCATCATACCATATTATCACCATACCATATTATCACCATACTGAGAGACCTCACCATACCATATTATCACCATACCATATTATCACCATACCATATTATCACCATACTGAGAGACCTCACCATACCATATTACCACCATACCATATTATCACCATACCATATTATCACCATACTGAGAGATCTCACCATACCATATTATCACCATACCATATTATCACCATAACATATTACCACCATACCATATTATCACCATACCATATTATCACCATACCATATTATCACCATACCATATTATCACCATACCATATTACCACCATACTGAGGAGCCTCACCATACCATATTACCACCATACCATATTATCACCATACTGAGAGACCTCACCATACCATATTACCACCATACTAAGAGACCTCACCATACCATATTATCACCATACCATATTATCACCATACCATACTGAGACCTCACCATACCATATTATCACCATACCATATTATCACCATACTGAGAGACCTCCCCATACCATATTACCACCATACTGAGAGACCTCACCATACCATATTATCACCATACTGAGAGACCTCTCCATACCATATTACCACCATACCATATTACCACCATACCATATTATCACCATACCATATTATCACCATACCATATTATCACCATACCATATTATCACCATACCATATTATCACCATACTGAGAGACCTCACCATACCATATTATCACCATACCATATTATCACCATACCATATTACCACCATACTGAGGAGCCTCACCATACCATATCACCACCATACCATATTACCACCATACCATATTATCACCATACCATATTTTCACCATACCATATTACCACCATACTGAGGAGCCTCACCATACCATATTACCACCATACTGAGAGACCTCACCATACCATATTACCACCATACCATATTATCACCATACCATATTATCACCATACCATATTTCCACCATACTGAGAGACCTCACCATACCATATTACCACCATACTGAGAGACCTCACCATACCATATTACCACCATACCATATTATCACCATACTGAGAGACCTCTCCATACCATATTATCACCATACCATATTACCACCATACAATATTATCACCATACCATATTATCACCATACTGAGAGACCTCACCATACCATATTATCACCATACCATATTATCACCATACCATATTATCACCATACTGAGAGACCTCACCATACCATATTATCACCATACTGAGAGACCTCACCATACCATATTACCACCATACTGAGAGACCTCGCCATACCATATTATCACCATACCATATTATCACCATACTGAGAGACCTCACCATATCATATTATCACCATACCATATTATCACCATACTGAGAGACCTCACCATACCATATTACCACCATATTGAGAGACCTCACCATACCATATTATCACCATACCATATTATCACCATACCATATTATCACCATACTGAGAGACCTCACCATACCATATTATCACCATACTGAGAGACCTCACCATACCATATTACCACCATACTGAGACCTCGCCATACCATATTATCACCATACCATATTATCACCATACTGAGAGACCTCACCATACCATATTATAACCATACCATATTATCACCATACTGAGAGATCTCACCATACCATATTATCACCATACCATATTACCACCATACCATATTATCACCATACCATATTATCACCATACCATATTACCACCATACTGAGGAGCCTCACCATACCATATTATCACCATACCATATTATCACCATACCATATTACCACCATACCATATTATCACCATACTGAGAGACCTCACCATACCATATTACCACCATACTGAGAGACCTCACCATACCATATTATCACCATACCATATTATCACCATACCATATTATCACCATACTGAGACCTCACCATACCATATTATCACCATACCATATTATCACCATACTGAGAGACCTCACCATACCATATTACCACCATACTGAGAGACCTCACCATACCATATTATCACCATACCATATTATCACCATACTGAGAGACCTCTCCATACCATATTACCACCATACCATATTACCACCATACAATATTATCACCATACCATATTACCATCATACCATATTATCACCATACCATATTATCACCATACTGAGAGACCTCACCATACCATATTATCACCATACCATATTATCACCATACTGAGAGACCTCACCATACCATATTACCACCATACCATATTATCACCATACCATATTATCACCATACCATATTATCACCATACTGAGAGACCTCACCATACCATATTATCACCATACCATATTATCACCATACCATATTATCACCATACTGAGAGACCTCACCATACCATATTATCACCATACTGAGAGACCATACCATATTATCACCATACCATATTATCACCATACCATATTACCACCATACTGAGGAGCCTCACCATACCATATTATCACCATACCATTTTACCACCATACCATATTATCACCATACTGAGAGACCTCACCATACCATATTACCACCATACTGAGGAGCCTCACCATACCATATTATCACCATACCATATTATCACCATACCATATTATCACCATACTGAGAGACCTCACCATACCATATTATCACCATACCATATTATCACCATACCATATTATCACCATACTGAGAGACCTCACCATACCATATTATCACCATACCATATTATCACCATACCATATTATCACCATACTGAGAGACCTCACCATACCATATTATCACCATACCATATTATCACCATACCATATTATCACCATACTGAGGGACCTCACCATACCATATTACCACCATACCATATTACCACCATACCATATTACCATCATACCATATTATCACCATACCATATTATCACCATACTGAGAGACCTCACCATACCATATTATCACCATACCATATTATCACCATACCATATTATCACCATACTGAGAGACCTCACCATACCATATTACCACCATACCATATTATCACCATACCATATTATCACCATACCATATTATCACCATACTGAGAGACCTCACCATACCATATTATCACCATACCATATTATCACCATACCATATTATCACCATACTGAGAGACCTCACCATACCATATTATCACCATACTGAGAGACCATACCATATTATCACCATACCATATTATCACCATACCATATTACCACCATACTGAGGAGCCTCACCATACCATATTATCACCATACCATTTTACCACCATACCATATTATCACCATACTGAGAGACCTCACCATACCATATTACCACCATACTGAGGAGCCTCACCATACCATATTATCACCATACCATATTATCACCATACCATATTATCACCATACTGAGAGACCTCACCATACCATATTATCACCATACCATATTATCACCATACCATATTATCACCATACTGAGAGACCTCACCATACCATATTATCACCATACCATATTATCACCATACCATATTATCACCATACTGAGAGACCTCACCATACCATATTATCACCATACCATATTATCACCATACCATATTATCACCATACTGAGGGACCTCACCATACCATATTACCACCATACCATATTACCACCATACCATATTACCATCATACCATATTATCACCATACCATATTATCACCATACTGAGAGACCTCACCATACCATATTATCACCATACCATATTATCACCATACCATATTATCACCATACTGAGAGACCTCACCATACCATATTATCACCATACTGAGAGACCATACCATATTATCACCATACCATATTATCACCATACCATATTACCACCATACTGAGGAGCCTCACCATACCATATTATCACCATACCATATTATCACCATACCATATTATCACCATACTGAGAGACCTCACCATACCATATTACCACCATACCATATTATCACCATACCATATTATCACCATACTGAGAGACCTCACCATACCATATTATCACCATACTGAGATACCATACCATATTATCACCATACCATATTATCACCATACCATATTACCACCATACTGAGGAGCCTCACCATACCATATTATCACCATACCATTTTACCACCATACCATATTATCACCATACTGAGAGACCTCACCATACCATATTACCACCATACTGAGGAGCCTCACCATACCATATTATCACCATACCATATTATCACCATACTGAGAGACCTCACCATACCATATTATCACCATACCATATTATCACCATACCATATTATCACCATACCATATTATCACCATACTGAGAGACCTCACCATACCATATTATCACCATACCATATTATCACCATACCATATTATCACCATACCATATTATCACCATACTGAGAGACCTCACCATACCATATTATCACCATACCATATTATCACCATACTGAGGGACCTCACCATACCTTATTATCACCATACCATATTACCACCATACCATATTACCATCATACTGAGAGACCTCACCATACCATATTACCACCATACTGAGAGACCTCACCATACCATATTATCACCATACCATATTATCACCATGCTGAGAGACCTCACCATGCGATATGTATTGCGACTCTGTATCTATTGTGATTAGATACTGTGATTTTATTTCAATTTGATGTTTGGAAATGGGAAATAAGTGCTGAAAACAAATTGGCTCCATATTTAAAATGAAGATTGAGAACAAGCTGGAAAATCCTGGAGTTTTGGTGCAGATACAGCCGACTACATCATAAATAATATTATAATATTGTCAAAACTAGATGATATATCGTCAAACATAATTTCCTGATATTGTGAGCGGACCGAGGAATTTGGCGTCACTCTAAAGAGGAAAGGTGGAATAAACGAGTCAGGAGTAGGTTCTCTTGATCAAACACACTTCTCTATTGAGGGATTTCTGTCAATACAAAACAACAACAATCACAGATTAGTTGCCGTCTTAATGGATCTTGTTGGACAGCTCCCCTCCCTGCTGGTTCCCTCCTCTCTCTTATAGGGGAAGGAGAGTAGGTCATTAGTACCGTCAGCTGTGCTTAATTGCCTCTGGTTACCTTGTCTCAACATGCCTTGTTTGGGCTACTGTCCGTGAGCCCAGCCTGCCCTCTGGGGGTCCTTCCTCACATGTAATTATCACAACGGGCTACGCAGACACACGTCGACGAGGTGATTGAATAATGTGCTTGTGTACATTTATTTTGCACCGTGGCCAGTTTATCAGGCATGTTAGAGGGGAGTGTGCTGGATGGACCCATTGTGGCAGGGTACTATATATACTCCGTGGACTCATGATGGCAGGGTACTATATACAGTGCCTTGCGAAAGTATTCGGCCCCCTTGAACCTTGCGACCTTTTGCCACATTTCAGGCTCAAACATAAAGATATAAAACTGTATTTTTTTGTGAAGAATCAACAACAAGTGGGACACAATCATGAAGTGGAACGACATTTATTGGATATTTCAAACTTTTTTAACAAATCAAAAACTGAAAAATTGGGCGTGCAAAATTATTCAGCCCCCTTAAGTTAATACTTTGTAGCGCCACCTTTTGCTGCGATTACAGCTGTAAGTCGCTTGGGGTATGTCTCTATCAGTTTTGCACATCGAGAGACTGAAATTTTTTCCCATTCCTCCTTGCAAAACAGCTCGAGCTCAGTGAGGTTGGATGGAGAGCATTTGTGAACAGCAGTTTTCAGTTCTTTCCACAGATTCTCAATTGGATTCAGGTCTGGACTTTGACTTGGCCATTCTAACACCTGGATATGTTTATTTTTGAACCATTTCATTGTAGATTTTGCTTTATGTTTTGGATCATTGTCTTGTTGGAAGACAAATCTCCGTCCCAGTCTCAGGTCTTTTGCAGACTCCATCAGGTTTTCTTCCAGAATGGTCTTGTATTTGGCTCCATCCATCTTCCCATCAATTTTAACCATCTTCCCTGTCCCTGCGGAAGAAAAGCAGGCCCAAACCATGATGCTGCCACCACCATGTTTGACAGTGGAGATGGTGTGTTCAGGGTGTTGCTTTTACGCCAAACATAACGTTTTGCATTGTTGCCAAAAAGTTCAATTTTGGTTTCATCTGACCAGAGCACCTTCTTCCACATGTTTGGTGTGTCTCCCAGGTGGCTTGTGGCAAACTTTAAACAACACTTTTTATGAATATCTTTAAGAAATGGCTTTCTTCTTGCCACTCTCCCATAAAGGCCAGATTTGTGCAATATACGACTGATTGTTGTCCTATGGACAGAGTCTCCCACCTCAGCTGTAGATCTCTGCAGTTCATCCAGAGTGATCATGGGCCTCTTGGCTGCATCTCTGATCAGTCTTCTCCTTGTATGAGCTGAAAGTTTAGAGGGACGGCCAGGTCTTGGTAGATTTGCAGTGGTCTGATACTCCTTCCATTTCAATATTATCGCTTGCACAGTGCTCCTTGGGATGTTTAAAGCTTGGGAAATCTTTTTGTATCCAAATCCGGCTTTAAACTTCTTCACAACAGTATCTCGGACCTGCCTGGTGTGTTCCTTGTTCTTCATGATGCTCTCTGCGCTTTTAACGGACCTCTGAGACTATCACAGTGCAGGTGCATTTATACGGAGACTTGATTACACACAGGTGGATTGTATTTATCATCATTAGTCATTTAGGTCAACATTGGATCATTCAGAGATCCTCACTGAACTTCTGGAGAGAGTTTGCTGCACTGAAAGTAAAGGGGCTGAATAATTTTGCACGCCCAATTTTTCAGTTTTTGATTTGTTAAAAAAGTTTGAAATATCCAATAAATGTCGTTCCACTTCATGATTGTGTCCCACTTGTTGTTGATTCTTCACAAAAAAAATACAGTTTTATATCTTTATGTTTGAAGCCTGAAATGTGGCAAAAGGTCGCAAAGTTCAAGGGGGCCGAATACTTTCGCAAGGCACTGTATACTCCATGATGGCAGGGTACTATATATACTCCATGGTGGCAGGGTACTATATATACTCCGTGGTGGCAGAGTACTATATATACTCCGTGGTGGCAGAGTACTATATATACTCCGTGGTGGCAGAGTACTATATATACTCCGTGGTGGCAGAGTACTATATATACTCCGTGGTGGCAGGGTACTATATATACTCCGTGGTGGCAGAGTACTATATATACTCCGTGGTGGCAGGGTACTATATATACTCCGTGGTGGCAGGGTACTATATATACTCCGTGGTGGCAGGGTACTATATATACTCCATGATGGCAGGGTACTATATATACTCCATGATGGCAGGGTACTATATATACTCCATGGTGGCAGGGTACTATATATACTCCGTGGTGGCAGAGTACTATATATACTCCGTGGTGGCAGGGTACTATATATACTCCATGGTGGCAGGGTACTGTATATACTCCATGGTGGCAGGGTACTATATATACTCCGTGGTGGCAGGGTACTATATATACTCCATGGTGGCAGGGTACTGTATATACTCCATGATGGCAGGGTACTGTATATACTCCATGGTGGCAGGGTACTATATATACTCCATGGTGGCAGGGTACTATATATACTCCATGGTGGCAGGGTACTGTATATACTCCATGGTGGCAGGGTACTATATATACTCCGTGGTGGCAGGGTACTATATATATACTCCATGGTGGCAGGGTACTATATATACTCCGTGATGGCAGGGTACTATATATACTCCATGATGGCAGGGTACTATATATACTCCGTGGTGGCAGGGTACTATATATACTCCATGGTGGCAGGGTACTATATATACTCCGTGGTGGCAGGGTACTATATATACTCCATGATGGCAGGGTACTATATATACTCCGTGGTGGCAGGGTACTATATATACTCCGTGGTGGCAGGGTACTATATATACTCCGTGGTGGCAGGGTACTATATATACTCCGTGGTGGCAGGGTACTATATATACTCCGTGGTGGCAGGGTACTATATATACTCCGTGGTGGCAGGGTACTATATATACTCCGTGGTGGCAGGGTACTATATATATACTCCATGGTGGCAGGGTACTATATATACTCCATGATGGCAGGGTACTATATATACTCCGTGGTGGCAGGGTACTATATATACTCTGTGGTGGCAGAGTACTATATATACTCCATGGTGGCAGGGTACTATATATACTCCATGATGGCAGGGTACTATATATACTCCATGGTGGCAGGGTACTATATATACTCCATGGTGGCAGGGTACTATATATACTCCGTGGTGGCAGGGTACTATATATACTCCATGATGGCAGGGTACTATATATACTCCGTGGTGGCAGGGTACTATATATACTCCATGATGGCAGGGTACTATATATACTCCGTGGTGGCAGGGTACTATATATACTCTGTGGTGGCAGAGTACTATATATATACTCCATGATGGCAGGGTACTATATATACTCCATGATGGCAGGGTACTATATATACTCTGTGGTGGCAGAGTACTATATATATACTCCATGATGGCAGGGTACTATATATACTCCATGATGGCAGGGTACTATATATACTCCATGATGGCAGGGTACTATATATACTCTGTGGTGGCAGGGTACTATATATACTCCATGATGGCAGGGTACTATATATACTCCGTGATGGCAGGGTACTATATATACTCCATGATGGCAGGGTACTATATATACTCCATGATGGCAGGGTACTATATATACTCTGTGGTGGCAGAGTACTATATATATACTCCATGATGGCAGGGTACTATATATACTCCATGATGGCAGGGTACTATATATACTCCATGATGGCAGGGTACTATATATACTCCATGATGGCAGAGTACTATATATACTCCGTGGTGGCAGAGTACTATATATACTCCGTGGTGGCAGAGTACTATATATATTCTGTGGTGGCAGAGTACTATATATACTCCGTGGTGGCAGAGTACTATATATACTCCGTGGTGGCAGGGTACTATATATATTCTGTGGTGGCAGGGTACTATATATACTCCGTGGTGGCAGGGTACTATATATACTCTGTGGTGGCAGAGTACTATATATACTCTGTGGTGGCAGAGTACTATATATACTCCGTGGTGGCAGAGTACTATATATACTCTGTGGTGGCAGGGTACTATATATACTCCATGATGGCAGGGTACTATATATACTCTGTGGTGGCAGAGTACTATATATATACTCCATGATGGCAGGGTACTATATATACTCTGTGGTGGCAGGGTACTATATATATATATATATACTCCATGGTGGCAGGGTACTATATATACTCCGTGGTGGCAGGGTACTATATATACTCCGTGGTGGCAGGGTACTATATATATACTCCGTGGTGGCAGGGTACTATATATATATTCCATGGTGGCAGGGTACTATATATACTCCATGATGGCAGGGTACTATATATACTCCATGGTGGCAGGGTACTATATATACTCCGTGGTGGCAGGGTACTGTATATACTCCATGGTGGCAGGGTACTATATATACTCCGTGGTGGCAGGGTACTATATATACTCCATGGTGGCAGAGTACTATATATACTCCGTGGTGGCAGGGTACTATATATATATTCCATGGTGGCAGGGTACTATATATACTCCATGGTGGCAGGGTACTATATATACTCCGTGGTGGCAGGGTACTATATATATATTCCATGGTGGCAGGGTACTATATATACTCCATGGTGGCAGAGTACTATATATACTCCATGATGGCAGGGTACTATATATACTCCGTGGTGGCAGGGTACTATATATACTCCATGATGGCAGGGTACTATATATACTCCGTGGTGGCAGGGTACTATATATACTCCATGATGGCAGGGTACTATATATACTCCGTGGTGGCAGGGTACTATATATACTCCGTGGTGGCAGGGTACTATATATACTCCGTGGTGGCAGAGTACTATATATACTCCGTGGTGGCAGGGTACTATATATACTCCATGATGGCAGGGTACTATATATACTCCGTGGTGGCAGGGTACTATATATACTCCGTGGTGGCAGGGTACTATATATACTCCGTGGTGGCAGGGTACTATATATACTCCGTGGTGGCAGGGTACTATATATATTCCATGGTGGCAGGGTACTGTATATACTCCATGGTGGCAGGGTACTATATATACTCCGTGGTGGCAGGGTACTATATATACTCCGTGGTGGCAGAGTACTATATATACTCCGTGGTGGCAGGGTACTATATATACTCCATGATGGCAGGGTACTATATATACTCCGTGGTGGCAGGGTACTATATATACTCCGTGGTGGCAGGGTACTGTATATACTCCATGGTGGCAGGGTACTATATATACTCCATGATGGCAGGGTACTATATATACTCCGTGGTGGCAGAGTACTATATATATACTCCATGATGGCAGGGTACTATATATACTCCGTGGTGGCAGGGTACTATATATACTCCATGATGGCAGGGTACTATATATACTCCATGATGGCAGGGTACTATATATACTCCATGATGGCAGGGTACTATATATACTCCGTGGTGGCAGAGTACTATATATACTCCATGATGGCAGGGTACTATATATACTCCGTGGTGGCAGGGTACTATATATACTCCGTGGTGGCAGGGTACTATATATACTCCATGATGGCAGGGTACTATATATACTCCGTGGTGGCAGAGTACTATATATACTCCGTGGTGGCAGGGTACTATATATACTCCGTGGTGGCAGAGTACTATATATACTCCGTGGTGGCAGGGTACTATATATATTCTGTGGTGGCAGAGTACTATATATATACTCCATGATGGCAGGGTACTATATATACTCCATGATGGCAGGGTACTATATATACTCCATGGTGGCAGAGTACTATATATACTCCATGATGGCAGGGTACTATATATACTCCGTGGTGGCAGAGTACTATATATACTCCATGATGGCAGGGTACTATATATACTCCGTGGTGGCAGGGTACTATATATACTCCATGATGGCAGGGTACTATATATACTCCATGATGGCAGGGTACTATATATACTCCGTGGTGGCAGGGTACTATATATACTCCATGATGGCAGGGTACTATATATACTCCGTGGTGGCAGAGTACTATATATACTCCGTGGTGGCAGGGTACTATATATACTCCGTGGTGGCAGAGTACTATATATACTCCGTGGTGGCAGAGT